>NC_077232.1:99723944-99741444 GCF_027887165.1 Monodelphis domestica
AATATAAGCTTCTGAGGGGCAAAGAATATTCCTGTCTTTGTTTACACAGTATGTAATATAATGTCTGGCACATGGTAAAAACTTAATAATGCTTGCCTCCTTTATGAAAAAACAACACTAAATTTGTAGTCAGAAGACTTTTGTTTCCAGTTGTATGATATTAGGCAAGCCACAACCTTTCAGAGTCCCTGTTCTGGTGTCTGTTAAATGGGAATGGTAAAACCTGCACCTCTAAGAACATACATGAAGAAAGTGCTTTATAAACTGTTAAGTTATATATAAATATGATCTAGTATTATTTGAAAAATAAGTGTGTGAGGATTTACAAGTAGGCCAGAGTGATTATATAACAGATTGCAATGAAAGGAGTAAAATAAAAAAGATGGGAAAGGTAGGAAGAGACCAGATTGTGAATAACATTTAATGTTAAAGAGATGGCTTTATATTTGATCCTAGTGTAATAGAAAGCCACTGGAATGTAATGAATAAGGAGATGATATTTTAGGAAAAGTACTTTGGTAAATAAGTGGAAGATGGATGGAGTGAGGAGAAATAAGAAGCCAAGAGACCAATTACAAAGCTATTGTAATAATAATCCAAGTAAGAGGTGGTGAAGGCCATCTAAGGGTGGTGGCTGTGTGAGTAGATAGATTGAGTCATTGTGAAGGCAGAAATAACAACCTTGGAAAATGTATTGACTATTAGGTAAGAATGATGTGTCAAAGACGAGGCTGAGGTTGAAAATTTGAGGGCCTTAGAGGAGGGAGTACCCTAGATATTAACAGGAAAGTTCAGGAGAGGGAAGGATTTGCAAAAATTAGCTGCCATGACCCAACAAATTGACTTCAGCCCTTATTTACTGAACACACTTTCAGGGGAAAAACCCCACAATTCAAAAATATCTGGTATCAATGGGAACAGCCTCAACAAAATCAAAGGAATCATGATTAACTCAAGAAGTCCAGAAAAATAAAAACCCATTTGTTGATACTATTCCATCTTTTGACCAATACTTGGCTACTGCTGCCATCATTTTTAGATTAAAATTATTGTGAAAGCAACCATAGGATTGTTCAGAGTAAAAACAGTTCAGGAAACATTAAAGACCTCCTTATGATATTGTACCGAGTGGGAGGCACTAGAGGGGGAAAAACCTAAAATGGAACGATTCAGTCCCTAGAGTCCTAAAGGAGTTTATAATTACCAGAGGGAGGCAACAAATACACAAATGAATATAGCATAAAGAAAAATGAGAAGTAACCCAGGGTGATGAGGACTCAGAGAAAGCTTCATTGAGGAGGTGGTACCAAAGTTCGGTCCTGAAGTTAGAAAAGGATTCTGAGATGTGGAGGTAAGGAACAGGTGCATCCTAGGTGTGGGGAATGGGCATATGCATGCATTGAGGTTGGAAGGAAAGGAAAGTCATTGAGGAGAGGTTTATGAAATGAGGCAACAAAGGCAGAGTGTAAAGGGAACTGAATGCCATGCATAATAGGTTTAAAAATGTTTTATCTTATGCTTAAAAACTCACTTTTTTTCTAACTTCTTAAGGATTACAAAATGCTTATATTACTTTAGATCATTTGCTCCTCACAACAAACCTGTGAGATAAAGTTTATTTTCTCCATTTCAGAGAAATGGGTTGATTAGAAGTTATACAATACAACTGTGGTGGGATTTGAACCCAGGTCTTCCTGACTGTGGGTTTACTCTCTATTATGCTATGCCATCTCTTAATGAGAATCCAGTGGAGGTTAGAAAGAATGTAGAGATCATTTAGTTTGGCCCTCTCTTTCATTTTACACATGAGGAAATTGGGGGCCAAAAGGGGGAACTGAGTAATTCAAAGACACCCATTAGGTCTTCTAATATCAATCTAGCATTTTTTTCACTACACCAGGTGATCTCATTTATTTATAAGTTTTTAGTCTAGGTTTCAAGTGTGAGTGTGACTGTAGGCAAATGATTTCAACTCTAAGGGTCTCAATTATTTCATTTATATAGAACCTTTTTATCCATCAGTTCTCTTCTCTCACCATAGCTTGACCAAGTTTAGGTTCCAGGGGCAGCACTGAGGTGGTATACATTTTAATGTTTATTTTTATATTGTTTTATTTTATTCTTGATGTTGATTCTATGTAAAGAGTAAAATATGGTATATGGTTAAGTATATTTTTACTTTTTCCATAGGGTTGATTCTAATATGCAAAGGTACCTGGGAGCTATAACACATTCAGGAAAAAGACAGGGTTACCAATTTGCAAGATCTGAGAATGAATTTTGATTTTGTCAGATCATACTAATCACACCTTTTGGGTTTGCTGAAGCTTGCTGACAGGGCAACCACTCAGTAGGAGAGATGGAGCTAAGAGCAATAGAATTCTTAGCACTTTTTCTGTGTTTTTACTCAGTGGGGTAGAATATATAATTGCCAGGGTAGTCATAGAATTTAATCAGTTTCTGTCTTCCTGTTGAACAGGATCAGGTTAGTGGTTAGCAATGCCACCTGGTGGTAAAATACAAAATGAGGTCTTGGACTATGATGATATTCTTCAGAGCAGGCACAGTGTCATAATTACTGTCTTTCCATATGCCTAGAAACTAGCAGAGCATACTAAGTTGTCACTTAATAAATGCAAGAAGTCCAATTTTCCCACATATTAATAAAGGGGTCAGCCTAGTGAATAAGTAAGTCACTTCTAATGCAAATGTTTTATGGCCTGTGTATTCTCATCTGTAAAATGGAGATAATAATATAGAACATACCTACCAACAACAACCATTGATCAATTGCTACCAATAGGTAGAAAGCAAAGGTACCCTGAGAGTAGCAGTACTCCAACAAATATCAATACTGTTTCTAATCAAGCCCTCATAGCTATTAGGCAGGGAATGTAGCTTCTATGGAGAAGAGGCCAACCATTTTGTCCAACTACCACCCAGAGTACAAGGTAAGCTAGCCTAGCTGAAGGAGTAGAGCACCTTGAGGGAGAGATAAGAGGCAGAAAGGTCAGTAGTAAGTCAAATCAAATTACTACCATCTTGATCATCATTTCCTCTTCAATCCCTCATAAAGACTTTGCAACAGACCATTGGACCCTAATGAAGACTTTTCAATACCCAGAGCCAAAGAACCCTGGATAGAGCCATGATTCTAGTCTAGTGTCAGCAGCCATCATCCTTCAAAGCAATCCCTTTCAAGCTGTGGTCTGGCGGCTTCTGCAGATATTGTGGCCAGATCTATTAAAGATCTGGAAAAGAATATTCTTGTTCCCAAAGTCTTTGGCGTTGTCAAAATGTTTCAGCATCATAAACTGGTATGTTTTTATCAATGGAAATGGTATTAAAGATGGCACATTGCCATCATCTTTGTCATTGAATCCTAAAGACTATGGGATCTTTCCATCTGATTTGCTTCTAACAAGTTCCACATATACAGGTATCTTTCCACATTGTGACTTTTCCCATCATAGTTTTAATATATTGTGAATTGACATAAGGAATTAAATGGGAATTTTGGGGGGAGTCTTGAGGAAGCCAGAAACAATACCCAAAGACCAGCAGATGCCACAGAGAAACTTTCAAAACTCAGAAATGCATAAAATATGTGTATAGTATTATATAATATCAATATATGTTAACTTTTAATACCATAAGTATATATTTCTTTTTTAAAGTTAAAATATGTAAAAAGTTAAAGTTTGTGAAAAGAACACGCAAGCTAGCAGACACACATGGCTAACATGGAGAGATATCTTTAAAAAGTTTATTAACTCATAAACACAAGAAAACATATGTACTGTTATATATAATTTTACAATATGGTAGTGCAAACACCCCAAGAAAGAAAAAGAAAAAATTCAGACTTCTTCTCTAGTATGAAGGGAGAGCCAAAAATTGAGCTGGGGCACTAATCCTCAACCCCTGTGATGTGCAAAGCATATTTGGATTATCCTCCCTCACACACAACCATCAAAATGTGAACTCCTTGAAAACAGAGTTTTTAAAAACTTTTTAAAATTTGTATCCCCAGAGA
Organism: Monodelphis domestica; assembly: GCF_027887165.1. Classification (NCBI taxonomy): domain Eukaryota; kingdom Metazoa; phylum Chordata; class Mammalia; order Didelphimorphia; family Didelphidae; genus Monodelphis; species Monodelphis domestica. The sequence goes on from NC_077232.1 coordinate 99,727,981, forward strand.
TTAGCACAGTGCTTTGTACAAAGTGTTTAAAAATAATTCATTCATTCATTTTTTCTGAGAATAAAATGAGATAAATTGCCACATTTAATCCTCATAATATTCAGGTAGGTACTATTATCCCTATTGTAAAGTTTGGGAAACTGATACTCAGAGAAGTTAAATAAGTTGCTCAAGGTCTCAGCTCAAAGTCTCAGGAGACAGGATTTGAACCTAGGCTCTCCCAACTATGGCTTCTTTCCATTAAAACACATTGTTTCTCTATAGTCTATCTGTGTGTGATGCAACAATTACTCTTTCAAAGGAAAATATTTCTCTATCAAAAATAAGTTTCCTACACAGTTACTTACACATGAGAAAGAAACAATTCCAATTGAACTCAACTATTTCCTTTTCATCTTTTCACTACCCACCCCCACTGTGTGGTTCTTCTCAACAATGGTTCTCTCTTTGAATATCCCTTGTTTCTACTTGTATATTTATTACTGTTCCTGGGATCAGTAAAGTTGTTTTGTATGACTAATTTGCATAATAAAGATGCTAGAGAGCTGAAATGAGATTTAAAAAAACCTTAGTTGGACCAAGTAAACAATCTTTTGGCAACAAATCAAAAAGCCCAGTGTAGTAGGAGCTCAGTGTCTAGATGAGAGATGCAAATGATCAAATACTCAGCTTTCCCCATCTTCAAGCCCATCTGCCTTGAGAACAGGAGATGGCAGTGCCTACACAAAGAGCAAAACTACTCCTGTTACTAGTAAGAATCAGGGACTAGAGAAATCAAAAGTAAAACAGAATTCTCCAGAGATTCAGCACAGCACTGCCATTCACATTGTTGCTGTTGTTGTTTGATCTCTCAGGCTCGTCCAAGTCTAGGTGACCCCATGGACCAAAGCACATCAGGATCTTCTATCCTCCACTATCTCCCAAAATCTGCCCAAGTTCATGTTATTCAAGACTGGGCTGTTTTTCTCTGTTTGCTAACCTCAAGTAAAAAGAATCAAGAAGTGAAAGAATTATGAAATTGTCCATCATTGCTGCCATTACAAAGGCAGGTTATATGGATAGAATCAATGAGAAGAGGCAGTGGAGGTGGCTGAAACAAAGCTTTGAGAAGAGAGATTGGGCATTCTTTGCTGAAAAGTTACCCCTGCCTTTTACAGTCATACTATTGTCAACATGTGGAAAGGCAGAGGAAAAAAAAACTGAAGAGAGAATGTCATAGAATCATAGGGCAGAAAAGCAGAGCTGAAAGAGTCCTTAGAGTTAATCATGTCCAACCTCCAGATTTCAGAGGTAAGCAAACGGAGAATGAAAGAGGTTAAAATGACGTGCCCAGGTCAGACAGCTAGTAATCTTGTCTAAGACAGGATTTAAATTCAGTTCTCCCCTACTCCAAGCCCAACACTTCATCTAATGCACTACCTAGCCAGAGTCAAGGAGAGCTCAATCCAGACTGCTGCTCAGATTTCCCTCTTTTGCTGGGGATCCATGCAAACCACAGAAAAAAGAATAATGGTGGGAATTAGTATGAAGATCACGTCATGATTGACCATTGGGACATCTCTCCTTTAGAGCTACACAATTTTGCTCACATCCTGAAAGCACATAAATATTTCTCAGAAGCACCTTGACAGTAAAGAATGGTCATAGTTATGGACCCAAGCATGTTCTGTTACAGTTGGTAGATAGAGAAGTCAGAGACACAATCATGTTATTATCATCTCTACTAATAAGAGATTGCATTTAAAAAAGCCTCAAAGTAGAACAGCTCTCTATCACTATACCTGTTTTAGGCTGCATTTTTTCTTCTCTCTGATGATGGATATCTCAATGAATTACCAAAAATGTAGAGAAGAGTTTTATAGTCAGAAAATAATTTAAAATACTTGCTTGATATCATTTGCTTACTAAAACAAAATGTTACCAATCTATTTAGTTATTTGGAGGTAGGTAGAAGTGCTTTTTCATTCTTTTGATGCAGGGTTCTTAAACTAGTGTGCTAATGTGTGTATCATGAATCTTTTTGGTAAAATGAAATCTACATATCCATTGTCAGAATTCTTGTTTTAAATGAATAAAAGAGAATATACAGGATTACAAAGGACTCAATTATGTTGAAATAAAGATGTAATTTTTTTTCCTATCCAAGTTCATTGATCCCCTGAAATCTATCCACAGGCTCCTTTTCTAAACAAAGCTGTGATGTTGATTTTTTTAGCATTTGTAGATGAATGTTTTACAAGACCTTTCTAGAACAGATGCTATGACTTATTTCTAAATCTTTCAGTTGACTCCAGTCAGTATTCCTGTTTAGCAAAAATTTAAACAAGCACTTATTAATTGTCTATTGTGTGTGGTATAAGACATTAAGTTAGTTGTTGGGGTTCTGAAAACAGATATGATGCAGACTCTGATTTTTTTAAAAAAATATTTAATTAGATGATTTAGAATATTTTTCCATGGTTACAAGACTCATGCTCTTTCCCTCCCCTGCCCCACCCCCTGCCCGTATTTGACACACAATTCCAGTGGGTTTAACATGTGTCATTGATCAAGACCTATTTTCATATTATTGATATTTTCACAAGGGTGATTGCTTAGAGTCTACATCCCCAATCATATCCCCATCAACCCATGTGATCAAGCAGTTGTTTTTCTTCTGTGTTTTTACTCCCACAGTTCTTCCTCTGGATATGGATAGTGTTCTTTCTTATATGTCCCTCCAAATAGTTCTGGATCATTGCATTGCTACTATTAGAGAAGGCAGACTGATTTTAAAGGAGCTTGTAGTCTAATGTGGGGGAGACTGAGAGAGATGAAAGCAAATAATTATGATGTGCAGGAAAATATAAAGTATATAAGGGATAGTATAAAAAAGAAAATGACCAGATAAAGGAAACAGAAATTTTCAGTTGGCAGGAGCACTTTAACTGGGGTTCATCAAGAAAGATTCCATGGAAGTAGGACTTGGGCTAGTTCTTAAAGGAAAGGAGAGACTTCAGATGGGGATGGGGAGCCATCGATCCACAGGGAATGGCCTAATAAAAGGCAAGGGAAAAAAGTCAGGATAGAACAAGGGAACAGATAGTTTATATAGAATAAAGAATATATAATAAGGAATTACACACAAAAAAGTTTAAAAGTCAGATCAGAATCAGATTGTAGAAGGTCTTGAATATTAGGAGACCTTGAATATTGAATGCTAGGTATGTGTATATATGCATATGTATACACACATAAGTATATTTGCATGTATATACAAATATATATATAGTTATGTATATACACATATGTATGGATACATAAAATCTTTAATATTTTTCATAGTAATCACTCTTATATTTATGTATGTGTATGTATATGTATATATCAGATTTTCTCTGGCAGCAATGTGAGAGGTAGACTGGAGAAGACATAGATAGGAGACAAGGAGACAACTTAGAAAGCTATCATAATTGCCTAAGTGAGAAGTGATTGAAGATATGAATTAGGGCACTTGTAGTGAGAGGAGAATTAGAAATGCAATAAATATTGTAAGGGTAGAATCAAAAGGATTTAACAGGAAATTGGATGTTGGAGAGTAAGAGAAGGAGGAAAAAATTAAAGATAGCTTTAAGTTTTGAGTTTGGGTGCCTGGAAGGAATAGTTCCATCAACAGAATTATGGGAGTTCAACTTTGGAAGGGAAGGAGGAAGGAAGGAAGGAAGGAAGGAAGGAAGGAAGGAAGGAAGGAAGGAAGGAAGGAAGGAAGGAAGGAAGGAAGGAAGGAAGGAAGGAAGGAAGGAAGGAAGGAAGGAAGGAAGGAAGGAAGGAAGGAAGGAAGGAAGGAAGGAAGGAAGGAACACATATCACAAGGGGAGACAGAGAAGAGAGGAGAGGAGGAGAGATGATCCTTCCTTCCTAATCCTGACTTTGAATCTTGTCTCTTAGTACCTCTAGGGCCTTAGACAAGTCATTTAATTTTTCCTGGGCTTATCTTCCTCTTCTCTATGATGAAGGGTGTGGAAATATATTAACCTAATGTTTTAGTACTATAACAACTACAACTAAAATAACTGCAATTTGCTGCTTTTGTGGGAGGCATTACAATGTATGAGGAAGAGCACTAATCAGGGAGTTGGAAGACTTAGATTTCAGTTCTAAATGTTGCCAATAGTTGTGTGACCAAGGGCAAGTCTCTTGACCATTCTGAGCAATGAGATTCTAATCTCTAAAATGAAGAGGTTAGACTAAGTTCCTTTTTAGCAATTAAATGCTATGATTAGAGATTATGAAAAGGTAACCCACGGGAGGATGAAAAGTCATGGACCTTTTCATTGCATTGTAAGATGACTCAAAGAATATAACAATACATTGTGACTTAAAATATAAGCAAATGGATCTATATTGATATAAGATATATCTAGCCTATATATATTTTCAAAGAAGAAAAAACTATTGTTGAATTTTTATAGTGGCTTGGTAGATAACATGCACACACATATATGTATATATGTACAAATCCATCCTCCAATCTATTTATTGAACAAATACTTAAAGCACAAAGAGCATGATGCTAGGTAATGGGGAAGGTGCAATGTTAAGATAAGAAATAAGGCTTAATCCCTGTCCTCATGAAGCTTAGTATCTTTAAGAGGATAAGATGCAGATGTAGCTAGCATATTAACATTCAATGAATTCACTGAATGTTAATAAGTAATAATTGTACACTTTTCCCCAAGGTGTAGGCAGGAAAGAGTTGAAAAAGAACAATTGCATAAAGCAACCTCCAGGTAAATAAAAATGAAATTAAATCGGACTGAACAAAGGCAAGGGAGGTGGATGCAACAATTCCCATATATTTTCATTAGACAAAAAGACCTCTGGAATGTACGCATTCAATGAAAGTCCTATATGCAGTCCTATGATTAAATCTTTTTGTTCCTCCTCACAGGTGAATCTAGGCCCACTGACAGCCCAATTGCAAAGCCTTTCAAAAGAATGATGCCAGTCAAATAGCAGAAGAGAATCTTAATTATATTAAAAATCCACAAAAGCATTTTCCTCCCCTCCCAATTCCTTCCCTCATAAGGACACACTATGTGTTTCCCCCTCAAAAAAGGATCCTGGAGTCAAGGCTGCCCCTAGGCATCTTTAACTTATGCACTGACAGGTTACGTGGGATTTTGCCAGAGTAATTATTTTTCTATTCAACAATAATGAGAAATTACCATGGCAACCTCCTTGTCACATGGCACAAATACACCCCCATCCAAAGAGTGAACTGTAACATAAATCATCTATTTCTTGAAAAATACATTTTTATTAAAATAAACTTAAACAGGTCAAAGTGGAAGGAATGGATAGAAAAATCAGAAAGCATGGTCCGGAGAGGAAAGTTGACTTTTTTTTTCCTTAATCTCTTATGATCCAAGAAAATCATTGGGTCATCTAGTCATGACCCTGACTGGCCTTAAACATATATATTTGTTGTACTCTTCCTTTTTATTCTGATCTGTACATGTTAGCTGGGCTTATATAGAAATAATTTCTCAGAAGATATCAATGAAATAAGATAGGATCCTTAAATTGACATTAGTATGAAATTAATAGAATGAATGCTTAATTGAGCAAAATCACATCAGAAACCCACTTTTCTACTCTCTCTACATTTCCTATAATCTCCAATCTTGTTCATCCTTATGGATATATATATATATATATATATATATATATATATCCAAACCATTCCAAACCTTAGATAGCCTACATTTGTTTTTGATAAATGCAGTATCATTTACATGATGGCAAACATATACCAAAGGACATAAATACATTATGCTAGCACAATTTCTCATAAAGTATGTGGGCATCTTATTGTAATGCCTTTTCCTTGAACACTTTTAGATTTAACAATTAAAGTTTGGGGAGCCTAATCAATAGCAAACTGGCTAGAAGGTGACTTTTTTTTTTAGAAGCAACTAGCAAAAAAAAATACTAAGTGTAGACTAGAATCTAAGTGAGAAAAGTGAATACTCAAACCAATAAAATAATGGATCCTTGAAGTACTGAAATGCAATTATACTACAACTTCACTGGATTGTGAATGATGTTCTTCAATAAAGCTACTATTCTCTCACTTTCCAGTATCTAATCCAATATTAAATATATGGTATCTTCTTAAACCTTTCTATTCTTACAAGCAGCCATATTATTCTGGACCATTTATGAAATGGTTCTGGTGAGGAAATAGAATTAAATTAAAAAACAATTCTTTATTAAGCACCTCTTATATACAGAATAGCACAGAAGGCAACAATAATAAAACAAGGATTGACCTGTGAGTCAAAGGACAAAGGTTCAAATCCTGCCTCTGATCATTTATGACCTCTGTGACCTTGGTCAAATAATTTAGTTTCCTTGGACATCAATTTTGTCATAGGTATAATGAGAGTTTGACATATATGACTTTTAGGTCCTTCTCAATTCTAGGTTGATGGCTTATGGTTTCAGGAATCTCCTGGAACTTGATTTGGATTTCAATGTAACTTTGAGCTCATCAATATGGGTATTCCCTCTAAAGGTGCAAGTACAAATCATTTATGACTTCTTATCCACTATAACTGTTGACCATCTCCTCCAGTAAATCCTCCCCAGGAGAATCCATCCACAGTGGTATGAACCTTTGTCAAAATCTCTTGATAGTATCCAATTATCAATAGGGTACCCAGATTGGCCATCAATTTTCCCTGGTTCTCTTTGACATGACTGGACCACTTCCTTTTCTTATTATATATCTCTTTTATAACCCCCTTTAGGCTGGTTGTACTATGCAAGTCTTCAGGGGAAGTATACCTCAGCCTAGACATGCTCAGCATTTTTCTTTGAAAAGAGACAATTTCACTTCTTCAGAGATTGTGATATTCCATTATTTGCATCACAGAGCATTCCAGAAGGATATGGACATTAAAAAACTGAGCCTTTGTTTCAGGAAGAAGCTTAGGGTCTTTAAAGGCACTGTGAATTTTCCCAAATACAATCCAACAAATTCATATCCTCCTATTCAATTCTGGGTCTGGTTCTTCATCTGCTTACAGTCACTAGTCAAGCTCTATGCTCCAGAAGAGCTTTATGGGTTATCTACCTCAGTGCATATGATAGTCTAAATAATAGGTATTTTTATGCACTTGTTTTTTATTGCTTTTTCCCTATGTGGGTTGTTAGGCCAAAGTCTTGTAAGTGATTATGGATTTCAGCATTGCTATAGTGTTTGCTATAATGAGAACAAAGATATCCACAGATTCTTGGCATACAAAGATAAAAATTCATACTGCACTGAGAATTCTGGAATTTTTTTCCTAACCAATGACCATCATTTTCAGATCATGAAATGATTAAAGAATTTTAAGCCTGTTTTTCTCCAGTTGAGGGTTTCTGAGAAGGTTTTACAGGAGGAAAGAAGAGGAGGACCTGGAGAAGCAGGGCAGAGTAATATCCACCTTGTATATTCTAATATCCCTGGAAGCAGGAACTTGTTTTGCTTCTTTGCATCCTCAGAGCCTGAGTGCCATGTTTAAAGGGGATGCTTCCTGTTTACCATCTCAGGAAGGGGTAGGGGAAGAAGGGAGTGAATGTGGAACTCAAAATGTTAGAAGACAAATCTCAAAAACTGTTTTTTCCAAGTAATTTGGAAAAATTAAATGTTGCTGAAGGAAAGAACAAACAAACAAAAATAGATGCTTAATAAATGTTGCTTGTTGAATTCCATGTTCCTAGGATTTTGTTTTTCCTTCTGTAACTCAACCCAGGCTCTCATGGCATCTAAATGTTAATACTAAGAACCAGAGAGGTGTTGTGTTGGGGAAAAAATCAATGATTTATTAAGCACCTGTTATATACAAAGTAGCAAAAAGGAAATGATCCTAGAGCAAACACCAACTTGGAAGTCAAAAGACAAAGATTCAAATCCTGCCTCTGACACTTAGGCAAACCATTTGGCTTTCTCAGACATCAATTTTCTCCTCTGAACAATGAGAGTTTGAATTTTGTGGCCTCTGGGTGGGGTGATGGATGTGGGATTCCAGAACTAGCCCAATGAAAAAGGTAGATGCTAATTTTAACTCTTTGGTCCTCAGATTCTTAAAGCAAGTAAATGAGTAAGGGGTGAGGGTTAGATTGAATTACATCTAAATTACTTCCCATTACTAATATCCTATCCTTTACCAGCTCTAACCTTCTATGATTCTATATTCTGTTAAGGTTTCCTCTATTATTGGTTAAATTACAGTGTTTGTGTGTGTGTGTGTGTGTGTGTGTACACTACATACTTATTTTCACTATAACAGGAATTTCAACAAGTCCAGTGAATTATATGTTCTCCTATCAGCCCTCAGTACTTGCCTCAAACTGAAGAATGTACTCTAAGTAGTAATGTATTCCAGTTTCCTTCCCAACATATCAAAATGCCATATCTGAAAGCAGGGTAGCAAAAGGAGATGCACGATAAAGTCTAGACCTTGGCAGAGACTGCTTTCAATTCTAGGATGTTTCTATTTCATGCTAACCCCCATTCTTTGATATCAAATGCCTATCAGTGTCTTTGATTGACCCACTAATTAACTGATAGCATTCCAGTGATGCATTTCTCAAGGACATTCAACAAGAGGAAGGAGGCTCCAAGTTTCTATGAAATAAAATTTCCCACATACAGAAAAAAGTATAGTTTCAACAAAACAAAAACTATTTGCTAGGAACAATATGCTGAAAAAAATACTAGAAATATACAGAGAGTGTGGTGTTTAATTTATCAGAAGAGCTGGATTCCTTTCCATCTCTGCCACTTATTGGCCCTGGGATTATAAGCAACCACTTAACCTTCAGAAATCTCATGTTCTTAATCTGTAAAATCGAGGCTGTGATAGTATTGCCATGTAAATTACAAGGCTGTATTAAGGAAAACCATCTGTAAACTTTAAACCACTATGCTAATGGGGACTCTAATTACTTTTGTACAGTGAATGTCTTACATATCTACTCAGGCACTAAGACTTTGGGACACCCAGTATGTCAGTGTTTCATTACCGATAAACACATGGGCATGCCTTGGACACATCATAATACATCAATCTACTAGGGTAAAGGAAGTAGTGGAATGTAGGATAATAGGATATGGTAGAAGCACTTATTTTTTAAATTCACATGTGTGTGCACATATACATACACACACTTTCCTTGTGAATACAGATCTACTAAATCTGTGAACCAACACAAATCTGACAGAATAAAGAATGCAGATGAGAGTGCTTGCAGAATGCCAAGGATCTACTCCAATTACACTTGAGTAGCTAATAAGACTGCCATGAGGAATTCTCCACACAGTCACTAGCAACTCAACTCTAGAACTGGTTCCTGAGAAAGACAACAGGCATCCACAGAAAATGGAAAAAAATAATTTTATCCTATCAGGTTCTTTTTAAAATTCTTTGAAGATGGTTAAAATGTGAAAGGTATTGACACAAGGTATCAGTCTTTGAGGAAAACTGAATATGCATGTGGTGGTTTATCTCTTTAGTAAGCAGAAAGGAGAATTAGGAGTCAAAATCCTTAGCATTGTTTTCCAGCTGAATTAAAGGTTACCCAACCCAAAGTCCTGTGCCCCTTTTCTCTTCCTGACAATCTCACAGATGAAGAAGATGAGGTAGAGAGGTTCACTGATCAGTTGAGGTCAATTATACAGCAAAGGTTAAGCTGAGATTCAAACCCAAGCCCCTCATTCTGATTTCAGTGTTCTTTCCATTGAACCTTTATGTTACTAGATCAGGTATTCCACCCTCCTAGCCAATGCAGGAATCCCTTTCACAACACATCGGCCATAGTCATTTGTTTCTTACTTAAATATGCTCAGTGCCAGAGAATTCACTAGAAGATCTCTCTAGTCTTATATTTTGGGGCAGCTCTAATTCCTAGAATTCAATTAAATGAATATTCATTAAGCACCCATTTAGAAAGACATCTTTGGATGGATAATTAAAATACAAAAGTGAAAAAAGGAATCTTCCCTGTACTTAAGGAGGAGGAAGTCTAGTCAGGGAGACTGAGATGCACACCAATAAATAGAGGTAAAAATGAGCTAAATGTGGAATCTGAAGAGGGAGAGATGACTGTGGGCAAGGGAGAATCAGAGAAAGTTTGAAGAAGGAGGTGGTACCTCAGGTGAGCCAGGAAGAAAATGAAGGACATGAACACATGGAGATATGAAGAATATTCCTTCTTCCTTAAGTTGAGTCAAAATGTGTAGGATCACAACTTCCACCCCGATCTTAGTTTTCCTTGTTGTTGGAGTTACCCAGAGCAATTCGAATTCCTATTTCCTATGTTCCTCAAATATTTAAAGAAATCTATTATCATCCTCCTTACATTTTTCTATCCTCCAATTCAATATAAATGTATTAAGTATCTATCTGCAGGGATATACTAGCTCTTGTCCTTTAGGGACAGTTTTACTAGGGCTAATTTCCTCAGTTCTTTCAACTATTCCTTATGTGACATGACTGAATCCTTTCCTATCTTGATCTCCTTTCTCACAATACACTCCCAACTCATTGATGTCCTTTCAAAAGTGTGTCAAATACGGGCAACATTTGATATTTTGGAATGAAAGACACAGAAAAATTAAGGAGGATAATGACAGAGAATGGGTCATAACATTCATCAGCATACATTTCAATATTTGCAAAGTACCTAACATGTGCTATCTCTTTTGATCTTCAGAACTCTGTGGGCTAGCAGCGATTAGTCTCATGTTTCAGAGAAGAAGAAACTAAGGGTCAGAGAGGTTTAATGTCTTGCTCAAGATTGCATAGCTAGCAAGAAAATGGAATACAATATTCTTGTTGCTGAGTACAGAGTAGAAGGAACTATCTCCATCCTTATTCTAGTTGCTACTCTTCTAATAATGTAGATTGCATTAGTTCTATTGGTAGCCGCATCACACTGTTAAATCACATGAAACCTATGTCAATTTAAGTGAGTCAATAAACATTTGCTAAGTGCCTACTAGGTTGCCAGGTACTGTGCTAAGCACTGAGGATGCAAAACAAAGGAGTGGGGGGAGCCCATGCTTTCAAGGAGCTCAGAGTCTAATGGGGGAGACAACACAAAAACAACTATGCATTAACATGATTGAAAAAGAGATGATAATTTGGAGTTAATGTTAGAGGTAAAGCATTGCCATTCAAGGGGATCATAAAAGTGTCCTTGCAGAAGGTGAGATTTTATGTAAGCCTGAAGAAAGCCAAGGAAGCCAGGAGGAGAAGATAAAAAGGGAGAAAATTTTAGGCACAGGGGACAGCCTCAGCAAATGCATGGTGTTAGGGGATAGAGTGGCTTCTGCAAAGAATAGTAAAGGAGCTGGTGTCATTGCATTACGGAGTAAATATTGGAGAGGAAGAATGGAAAGGTAAGAAGGGGCCAAGTTATGAAGGACCTTAAAAGACAAACATTTGATCTTTGAGGCAAAGAGGAAGCACTGGAATTTGCTGCTTTTTAAGATCAATTTGACATCTGATTGGAGGGCTGGATCAGAGTGAGGCCTGAACCAAGAAGACCAACTCTGTGTGAAATAAAGGGTGCATGTCATTTTAGTTGTTATAAATATGCAATAAATTATAATAAATATGCTTATCTACAAGAAATAAATTCTCATTTTAGCTATGTCCAAAAATCTATTTCTCATTCTTTTTTTCCATCTCTCCCACCACTCTCCTCTTTAAGAAGGCACGTAATATGATATAGATTATACATATATTAGCACATAATACATATTTCTTTCTTTGCCATGTTGTGAAAGAAGGTATACATTTATTGCTTACACTAGAGAAAAATTCATGGAGGAAATGAAGTGAAATTTTTAAAAATGCTTTTCACTTGCTTTTCATAGTTAATGAAATGACATTAAAATTTTGTGAAATACTTTTATTAAATTTTCATCTTTTTAGTCTGGTCCTCTTGTCCAGCATGAGTCTCAGTGAGACATGACTTGTACCATCCAGTGGTAGAAATTGTGGTCTCTGCCAACTTTCTGTTATCGGAGAATTTGATGTGTGCCTGCCCAAGATGAGAACCAAGAGTCAGCAGTCCCGGATGCCAAGAAAGGAGAGATGATGGTGGAGGAGAGAAGGGAAGGGAAATCTAACTCAATGGAGACAGAGAAAAATCAAAGAGGATAAGAATGGCTATAATGTTCATCAATTAAGAAATCATTGCCAACCTTTAAGTGAACAGTTTCAGTAGAGTGGTAAGGTTGAAAGCCAGACTAAATGGGGTTAACAAGTACATGTACTGAGCGGGTAATGAGGAAGTAAGAAAAAAGGAGAGCAGAGTCCTTATTCTAAGAGAAGGAGAGAGATTTAGAACAGCTTCTGGATTGAAGTGCTAGAACTCTGTTGGCTGGAGTGGAAGTAAAATAGTATAATGAAGCAATGTTTCTTAAAAACTGGTTTTCTTTTATATTTTATGAACGTTTGCTAATGTAATTAAATTCTACTATACAGATTAACTTATCAATGTATTATACAAATTTAATTGTAAAGATCTATGTAAAATGTTTCCCTTAAAAAGGATTTGCTTTTTATGCTTTATTTAAATCAGTTACTCAATATATGTTCCTTCTAAGTCTTCATCCAAATAGCTAGTAAAAATCAATAAATGGAATAGACCTTAGGGAAAAATCGCTTGCTCAAGGTTCCCATTACAGCTGTAACAAAAGCTTGACCTTTGAGTTAAGTACTCTTTAGATAGGTGGGGCAGTGGAAAGAGCACCAAGGTGGAATCAGAAGACTCGAGTTCAAATTCAATCTCAGATACTTAGTAGCTGTGTGTCTTAAGGCAAGATCATTATTCTCTTTCTGCTTTAGTTTTTCCATCTGTAAAAATAGGATTATCATAATAGCACCTCCTTCACAGGATAATTATAAGGATTAAATGAGATAATAATTGAAAAACATATTGTAAACCCTAAAACACTATATAAATGATAGCTATCATTAGCTATTATTCTTATACCTAAGTCCTTTGAGCATATGGAAATAAAAAGAACAAAGTATTTCTCTTGTCCATGCTCCTATTAGGTGTGGTATCAGAAGCAATGGAGAATGGAAAGGGATTAAAAAATTAGTCTAAGTTCTCACGTACCTCAGATCAAGTAAAAACCACTCTGAGATAGCTAGGTGGTAAAGTAGAGAGTGTGCCAGACCTGGAGTCAGGAAGACCAGAATCCAAATTCAGATTCAGTGGAATTTTACTGGCTTTGTGATCCTGAGCAAGTCATTTAACTGTTTGCCTCAGTTTCCTTATCTATAAAATGAGCTGGAAAAGGAAATGGCAAAGCACTCCCGTATCTTTGCCAAGGAAATCCCAACTGAGGTCACAAAGAGTCAGACATTACTGAAAATGACAAAACAAAATGACAAAACATCAAAAGCTTGTAAA
>NC_077232.1:99746444-99811444 GCF_027887165.1 Monodelphis domestica
GATGCCATTGATTGTTTATAAAAATTATGGGACTTTGCTTAATGATTCTGTCTGATTCTAGGACAAGAGAATACAAAAATAGCCATTGCACAGTGCCAAAGAAGCACCAAGCTAAACTGCATAGTGCCAATCGAGCACAAGTTCAAAGAGACCAACCAATCCCAATGGGATTGATGAAAATTTTGAGCTAAGACAAGAGGACTTGAACTTATTTGGGGTTTGAGGTTGAGGCTGTTTAACATGTGTTAAAGGCAAGTCTTCCTTGTCCCACATTCTACCAAGTAACTCAAATTTGGTTCCTATCTGGCTCCTATAATCTAGTCCCTTTTCTGTCTTTCATGGTGTGGCAAAATTTCCATAATCCTGTCTACTGATTGGGTAAATGCATAATTGCTTAAGTTATTTTAATTGGGCCCTGATTCAAGGACCCCTTATAGATTTATTTTTCCTTTACTTAGAATTATATATATATATATATATATATATATATATATATATATATATATATATATATATATATATAAGACTTTGAGAGTCTATATTTCATCCAGAAATTATCTTTTTTTATTTGGATTTTTTTGATGTTTTTGATTTCTCTTGCCAATTGATTCATATACCTCATAACTCAGCCATGCATTTCTAAGTGATCCCTGGGTTTTTCAACACCCTCTTCAGGGAGGGGGGGAGTGCATTATTATTATTATTATTCTAAATTGCAATGTTTAAATCCTTTTTGAGAGTAATTATAGGTTAAGAAACATGCTACCTCTCCAAGTCCAAAAAGTGAACTCTTTGGAGAAGGCACCATGAAGATGCCTCCACAGACCACACACTGCACCAGAAGATCCAGAATAAACTTTTGGGATATGGTGATTGGAACTGTGTGGAGTTCAATGCATTTGTTTTGTATGTATACTCTTATGCCAAAAGGGACTACCCCCTAATTGGCTTTTTGTCAATGCACCTAGCAATCACTGGTGTTGCTCTCTTTTTCTCTTATCTTCAAATTATTGTAATTTCAAAGTTGGTATGTTTACAAGACCCATCAGAGAGACTAGTCTTCCTCAACTCTCAGGGGTCAGGGGGGGATGTATAACTGAAAATCTGTTATCCTAAAAAAGAAGGACATATCCCCAGAGCCCTCTTTGCTTCCGGTCCTGAACGTGGTGGTGTTAAGGTGGGTATTTGAACTGGCTGATCAGCCATGGGCACATGGTCTTTATTTTGAATCTTCTTTATTTCTTGATTTCTAATGATCATTAATAAATCTCTTAAAATATAATTTTTTATTATTGAGACTTAATTTTAACTTTTACATTGAGATGATAATATAGTTAGATGTTTTTGGAGCTCCTTGCATGACCATTATCATAAAACAGTCATTACTGATTCCATGTCAATTTGAAAGGGCTAAAGATGTAGGTTAGAGTGGGCTGATGCATATTTGGAACTTTCAAAGACCTAAACCAAACAACTACAGTATGAAAGGAGAATTACAGCCATGCTCAGACCTGTACTGGGTAACTGTTGTTGTTGTCAATGACTTGGATAAAGATGTAGATGGCATGCTCATAAATTTTGCTCATAACACAAAGTGGGAAGAAAGAGTTAATACATTAGATGACAGAACAAGATTTCCAAAAGATTGTTATTGGATAGAACATTGGGCTGAATTCAGTAGGGTAAAATATAATTGATATAGTGTACACAATACATCATGTTTCACAACATGATGAACAGGGAAATATGTATTCTATGACAATGTTTGCATAACCTATATCATATTACCTGACTTCTTGGGGAAAGGGGACTGGCAAGATGGAAGAGAAAAAAAAGTGAGACAGATTTTTAGACATAGCTAATGTTAGAATTTGTTTCTCTTGGATCGACATGTTTATTATACTGTATTACATATCCATAACAAAGCATATGCATTATCCTATTATGTTACATATTATACTATGTTTTATATATGAAAAATAAAAATAAATCACAATTTGAAAAAATGTTAGAAAAACCCCCAAAAATAATATACTTGGGCTCAACATCACAAATAAAAAATGAGGGAAGCATGGTTAAATAGAAACTTTCTGAGGATTTCAGTTGCTTACTAGCTGACATGAATCGACAACATGATCTGACAGCCAAAAATGCTAAAGCAATCTTATACTGCATTAAGAGGGGGAGAGAGTCTAGAACTATGGAGGTGATGTAGTCAGACCATAGCTAACGTATTGTGCTCCAGCCTGGGCACTACAGTTTAGTAAGGCCACTGTGAGCTAAGGTATCTCTGGAGGACAGCAACCTGTAGAAGAGTGAAAGGTATCATGCTCATGGAACATGAAGATTGGAGATGATTCATGTAAACAAAAGAAAACTTGGGCAGACAAAATGAAGTAAACACTTTAAGTATCTGAAATGTCGTGTGAATAAGTGATCAGACTTATTCTATAGGAGCCTACAGGGCAAGGCAATGAACAATGGAGAAATATTGTACAAAGGCAGGTTGAAGCTCAATGTCAGAAAATCTGTTGTAGTTAGAGATATCCACAGACCGGAGGAACTTCCTTGAGAGAAAGTGAGATCCCTCTAATAGTAGCCTATTATGTGCTAGAAACTGCACAAAACACTGAGATTTATCCAAATAGAGGTCATATATGTTGTATTTTGATTCTAAAGGACCACTAGGATCCAATCGAACTCTAGAATTCTGGGTCTGAATGAAAAACCCTTATGATGGCATAATAACAACACACATATAAATATTAAAGTTTACAAAACATTTTCTCAATATCACCATGAGGAAAATATAGAAAGTGTTATTGTCTTCACTTTACAGATGAATAAACTGAGGCTCAGCAGGTTGAACTAATTTGATTTTGGTCGCACACAGCTTATGTCAGAGCCAAGATTTGAAATTAGGGATCCTGACTCTAGATTTGGTATTACTTTACCTCTACTATACTGTCTTTCACTAAAACCAGGGATTCTTAATCCAAGATGTGATTTTGAGAATTCTGTGAACTTTTAATGAAGAAATGTAGATCTTTGTTTTCACTAATCATTTCAAGTATTGATGTTAGCAATAAAGGATTATACAGAGAGATTTCACTACAGAGTCCAAACCTGTCCAATGCATGACATTAAAAAAAAGGCTAATAATCATTAGCATCAATGGGGCCCAGCATTATATGGCTCTTCCTTTTTCATGTATTATGGACAATCCTTTAGAAGTCCCCATTTTTATTTTTACTATTTCTTAGCCAACTAAAAGCGAACAAAATGAGAGTGACTTGAAGTCTTCAACTGAACAAAATGGACTTCACTTTTAAGCTGATTCTTGTCTGGCCATCCTAACTGCAGGCAGAAAATGTATTACCATGATAAAGAGAATTAAAGTATACAATTGTAGCTTTGAGAGTCATTCTAGTACAAGAACCAATGATTACACATTGTAACAAATTAAAAACTAAAGACAATGAAGAAGGGGTATATTCAAGTCCTTTGAGAACAGCTATTTAATAAAACAAACTTTGGTCTTAAAATGTGACAGCATTCCATTTGCCACAGAACTTCCTCTATCCAAAGACTTCTGGCTGGCATAAAAGCAATTAGAGAATGTTATGATTTGATGAAAATGCAAAACCTAGGGATAAACAAAGAGACTGCCTAACAAGTGGCCACTTATCCATATCACTACCAGCAAACTATCTAGGATCTGCTCATAAAGCCTTTTTGGGAGTCACTTGGCTAATTCCAACAAAGACAATAATTTTATAAAACTATGTAAAGATAATAGCTGCTATTTTTTCTGCCAGAATACACACACACACACACACACACACACACACACACACACACACACACACACACACACTACTCTAGTATTTAAATAAATACCAGACATATGCCACAAAATATCAGTACAATAACTTTACATGGTCGTGCAGAATTCTAAAGAATTCTGAGAAAGGGATTATGAGCCTCTTGAAAATGTGTGATCCAGCTTTGTTCCTTTTTAAGAAAAAACTATCATTTTAAAGAAAAACTAACATATTCTTTGTATAGGATTTGGTGATCTTCAGGGGCTTCACTTACAGGCCCATGAACACATAATGAAATTTTAAATACACTTTCCTCCCAGCAGAAGTCTACAAGCTATTCTTCTAGCAACATGGAACTCTCCTACATCAAACTGTTCAGAATGGGAAGAACAATAAAGACAGTTTGTGTGAGGCTCTTGGATGTCGAGCTTTGGCTGGGCAACTTTGGATATCTAGCTTTTGGCCAGCTTGGCTTTAAAATGCTTGGCGGTAGGCAATGTCAAGTGGCTGTGTACATGGATAACAGCTTAGAGAACAGGAGTTCTTAACCTTAGGGATCAATGGATCCCTAAGAATTCTGTGGATAAATTTTGGGGGGTCCTAGTAGTTGGAAGAAAAAATGTAGATCCTTACATCTACCACCTTTGGTTCCCTTTATTATTTTTTGTAGTTTATATTTTGCATTTAAATATATTCTGAGAAGAGGTTCATGTGTTTCATTAGATTGCCAAAGAAGGACATGACATAAGAACACCTGGCTTAGACACTCAAAAAGGTTGTAAGTGTCAAGTGTGTTGTATTTTCATAAAATCCACAATTTGAAAATTTGTTTGAGAAAAATTTCATGGAAAGAAGCTTGTTAAATTCTTGAACCCAGAGAATGAACTGTTTGAAGAAAGATGCCTGCAGAAATGAACTTTGGGGTGCAATTGATTGAATTGAAGGGGTTAAATAATTATTTTGAATGTACACTCTTATGCCAAGGAGGACTGTTCACTAATTGGCTCTTTGTTAATGCACCTAGAAAACACTGGTTTTGCTTTCTCTCTCTTCTATTTTTCCCTCATCTCTAACTATTGTAGTTTCGTTTTAGAAGGTGCAATATTGTATTCACCTCTAGTTAGAAGATTTTTAGGGGTACAAGATGATTATGTTAAATGATCAATTGGGGAGACTAGTTTCCAAAATGTACATGGGGGGGGTTATTATGAAGCTAGAATTAACTCTCCCCTGCCCAATTTTTAGATTTAATCTCCAGAAGTGTATATATCCCACTTATCCTTAAGTGAGGGAGGTCTGTGACCCACACATGCAATGGTGGATGACAAATCAGAATTGACTGTCTGCCCTCTTTTAAGCAAAGCTTTAGCTATAACTGGTCCACATAAAATGAAAGGAAGGCACAGGAAGTGACAAAAGGAATGATCTTTCAAAGTGGCAAGAACTTCCTGTGAGGAGGTCTTTCACTTTCAACTTGATCTTGAAGGAGCTCCAGCTTGGGACCTTGGACTGCTTTTAGGTTATTCCCTTAGAACTATCAGGTGGGTGAGTAAAAAAGACTGACTCCCTTTCCTGGCTTTTTCTGAGAGGTACTAGCCTCTGGAGGGGCCCCTCATCTTGGAGGAGGCCTTGTGACTAAACTCTTGTTTAATTGACCTCCAGGCCCTTTGGCTGGGGCTTCTAGAGCCCTATCAGGGTAAAGCCATGGCCTGAGCAAATAGTCTAGCTCATTAAGATAGATTTCTTACTCTGTCCTCTATTGTCATTTCTCTAACATCACTCTTTTCCTCCATTTTATAAATAAATTGTTAAAAAGTCATTGTGACGTGAGTAATAATTTATAATGACCATACTCTTATAAATTTAGTCCAACTTCTTAAATTTTTACCCTTACACAAGTCAGTTTTACTGCAATTTACTCAGTAACCCAGGAATATCCTCATGCCTCAGTTGAGTCAGGAGGGCTATGAGAGCTAGATTTTACAAATATACAAGAAAAGTACAAGAGACATGTACCTTCCACCTCGTTGCCCTGCTTTGTCCCCACTTTGCCTCACATAGGAGAGGGGAAGCTATATCTTTGCATGGATAAATATCAGCTTCCCTCATGCTACTGCCAAGGTTAGAGTTGGCCAACAGATGGGAATTCATAGGTTTTTGTACCAATACAAACTTTTGGAGTGAGATGATCCAATCTAGGTTGAGCAGATTCCAATAGTGACACAGAATCATTTTTGGAATAAGAGCTTGAATGAAAAACCAAATTAACTTATGAAATTTGAAAATGTAGTAATTGGCAGTGAGAGAAAAATGAGCATGGGGTCAGTAAACCTGTCCTATAGGTCCTATGGACCTATCAGAGGTCCATCTTTGCAACTTACAAACTATGAAATAGAACAGTCATGCAGCCTCTTTTGACCTCAGTTTTCTCAATTATAAAATGAAGTCAGTCAGTCCATAAGCTTGTTTAAATGATTACTATGTACCAGGCATTGTGCTAATTGCTGGAGAGACAAAGAGGCATTAACTTGGTTCTTGCTCTCAAGGATTTCAAGTTCTCTTTGGGGAGAGACTATTTAAACAATTAAGTACATATAAGATAAATACAGAGTAAATGGAAAGTAACTCCATAAAGGAGGCACAAGAATGTGTGTCTGGGGTGGGAGGAGAAGATGAAGAGGGAAAGTGAGTAAGGGGCCTAGAAAAGGCCTTTAAAAGGATGCTAATTAAATCAGAAGTTGCAAGTCAGGAGAGAAAGTGTGCTAGACACTTAGAGACAGTCAGTGAAAAGTCAAAGGGATAAAGTATATGCCCTATATGAGAAATATATTGAAGGTCAGTGTGGCTTGGTCTTAATATGTGAGATGAGGAATACAGTGGAGGAATACTGGAAAGATAGGAAGGGGCTAGGTTATAACTGATTTGTTGAGTTAGGAGACTCCAAAGGATAACCCCTGGAATTTTACAAAAATCAAACATCATAAGCCTCCTCTGCAAAACTGTTGGCTTATTGTCCATCCATTACATCATTCCTACGTAACAAAGTGTTCCCTGTAACATTTGATTAGACAAACAAAAAGCATTTAAGAAATGCCCACTATGCATCATGTACTGAGCTAGCTTGGAAATATAAAGACAAAAATGATATATTCCTTACCATCTGGGAGTTTATATTCAGGGGGAAATACATGCATGTGTCAGTATAAACAAAATATAAAAATAAAAGGTAATTTAGGGGAGTCAACATTAACATGGGAGGATAGATCAGGCAAATATTATTTAATGTAATAGCATCTTTAGTTGAAGAAGTTGCCAGTGGTAAGATCTGCCTGTCCTTCCACACTCAAATGATGAATTAGGGTACAGGAAAAGGAACGTTAGATTAATATTTGGCTGCATATCTCACTTATTTGCTAACAGAGATATTTTAATTTTTGCTACTTCACCTTTAGCTTCTTCAAATTTTACAGTTGGAGAGGACTTCAACATTCCTGAATATCAACCATTCAGTCTTTGCTTTTAGACTTTCTCTAAGGAAGAGTTCTCTTCCTCTCAAGGCAGCCCATTGTATTAAGAATGTCAACAAATATTTTTAAGTGCTTTACCAGGAATTCTGCTAAGCAATGGGGATATGAAATAAAAAAGGAATAAAAATATTCCCTGCCTTCAAGGAGTCATTATATTCACCCATGGTAAGAAAAGAAGCAAAGTTCTTTTTATTCTTTAGCTACTTGCCCACCAGCAAACACCAATGACTGAATAGGTGAGCAGTAAAATGTACCAAACTGACAAACAATGGACAGCAGCTGAGAAAAAAGAGAGATTGCCATGGAACAGAAGAATCAAGGAAGGACTCCTAAAAGAGGAAGAATGTGTTTAGATAAGCAGGATAGAGATAACTAATTAAAACAGGGAGAAGGAACTTTCCAATCTATGGGAGAATAGAACAGAATGAACAAAGAACAGAAGGGGAAATTAATAATATAGGAGCCATTAAAGACCCTAACCAGGCAAGTGCAATATGGTGAGCATTGTGGGAAAGAGAAGTGGGTAGGTAGAGTCTAATTATGAAAGATCTTGATTGACAGATTATAGACCTTTGGACTTAATCTTCCAAGTCAAGGGCTGATGACCTTTTTCAGAGTGGTCCTACACTTCCTGAAGATACTTACTCTAAAATATTAATAACAGTTTTTCACAAGCAGGAGTGTAGTCAAAGAGAACCCTGAGAAAACTCACCATTTGACATAGTAAAGTGAGTCAAAGCTCATTTATTACAATAAAAACACAGTAAAGACAAACAACATTGAAAGGCTTCAGAACCCTCATTCAGGCAATAAAGTGCAATGGCCAACCTCATTTCCAGAAAATTGATGATGAATCACAATATCCATTACCTGACAGAGCCATGATGTACTAGAAATGCAGAATGAGTCACACATTTTTGGACATGATCTATAACACATGAATTCGTTTTGCTTGACTGCATATTGGCTAAAAGGATTTTGTTTTGCTGTCATGTTAGCCAGTCTGCTAGATGTGAGGTGATACCTCAGAGTTGTTTGATTTGCATTTCTCTGATTATAAACGATTTAGAGCACTTTTCACGTGTTTATTAATAGTTTTGATTTTTTATCTGGAAATTGACTATTCATGTCCCTTGGCCATTCATCAATTGGGGAATGGCTTGATTTTTTGTACAATTGATTTAGCTCCTTATAAATTTGAGTAATTAGACCTTTGTCAGAGGTTTTTGTTATAAATTTTTTCCCAATTTGTTGCTTCCCTTCTAATTTTGGTTACATTGGTTTTGTTTGTACAAACCCTTTTAAATTTAATATAATCAAAATTATTTATTTTACATTTTGTAATTTTTTTCTAACTCTTGATTAGTCTTAAAATCTTTCCTTTCCCAAAGATCTGACAAATATGCTAATGTTGGAGGGGATGTGGCAAAGTTGGGACATTAATGCATTGCTGGTGGAGTTGTGAATTGATCCAACCATTCCAGAAGGCAATTTGGAACTATGCCCAAAGGGCACTAAAAGACCATCTGTTCTTTCAAAGAGATAATAAGGGAAAAGACTTGTACAGGAATATTCATAGCCAAGCTCTTTGTGGTGGCAAAAATTGGAGAATGAGGGGATGCCCTTCAATTAGGGAATGGCTGAACAAATTGTGGTATATGTCGGTGATGGAATATTATTGCGCCTAAAGGAATAATGAACTGGAGGAATTCCATGTGAACTGGAACAGCCTCCAGGAATTGACACAGAATGAGAGGAGCAGAACCAGGAGAACATTGTACACAGAGACTAATACACTATGGTACAATTGAATGTAATGGACTTCTCTACTAACAGTAATGCAATGACTCAGGACAATCCAGAGGGACGTATGAGAAAGAACACTATCCACATTCAGAGGAAGAACTATCGGAGTCGAAACACAGAAGAAAAACAACTGCTTGATCACATGAGTCGATGGGGATTATGATTTGAGATGTAGACTCTAAAGGATCACCTTAGTGCAAATATCAATAATATGGAAATAGGTCTTGATCAACAACACATGTAAAATCCAGTGGAATTGCACATCGGCTATGGAAGGAGCATGGGAGGAAGGTAGAGAAAGAACATGATTCTTATAACCATGGAAAAATATTCTAAATTAACCAATTAAATGAAATTTAAAAAAATAAAAGGATTTTGTTGTCCATTTTTTCAAGTTGGTTGATGAGAAACAGAAAATAAAATTTGATTAATTAGAAAAAGATAAAAGAAAAATTCAAAGAAAAAGAAGGGAAATGGTAGTTAGTGGTAACTACCTCTAAAGGCATTTGGGAACCAATCTGAGCAGGCCCAGAAGAAGCATGGTTAAGCATATCCCCTAGGAATAGTCTTCTAAATAGGAATTCATTCAAGGAAGCCTGAGTGGAGAAAGGAAATTGGGGAAAGGATTAATGTATCTAGGTATATTTCTTAGCAGGAATATGTGCCTACCTTTCCAGAACTTCAACCATAAGGACATCAAAAATTACCTTGCATGCTAGCTTTGTACTACTGGTCTCTGTTATAGGTACTTTGTGCTCAACTGAATGATTTTAAGCAGAGGAAGAACATGAGAAAAATAATGTTGTAAATCGAATAATGTAGAGTATTTCCTATTCCTCAGCTACCTCACAGTTACTAGAAGAGAACTTGGATTTTTGAAGACTTAATCAGTGGAATTCTAACTCTGTTAAGTCATACCAAGATGGAAAGGCTGCATTTTGGGGCACAAAAACAGGCTTTGTGTCTGTCATCCCTGACTAATTTAGCAAAAAACAAACAAACAAAAAACCATTTCCTTTGGGAATGATCCCTTTCATTTTTCTCCCGAGAAAACTAAGACTCAAGGAAGCTAATTTACTTTCCCAAGGTCACAGAAGTCAAAAGTTTCAGAACCAAGGTGTGAATTCTTATCTTTGGACTTTAGGCCCAATGCTCTTTCTACCATACCATACCATAATGTCTCCCTACTAACTTTAAGGTTAGAGGGTACATTTTTGTTGGGGAAAGGAGGAAGGGAGCAGTTCATAAAAGCCACCAAAGCAGTGGAGATGATATGTTTGTTTCCACAGCAGAGATTCTAAAATTAGAATGATGCAGAAAAGATCTGTTCACTGCAATGCACTTAGGGAGAAAAACCAAATTGCAGAAATGTTGCTCATCAGAATACTGGTTAGCATCCCTGCCAGCAGTGGGCCAAGTTCAAATTCCAAGCATCTCTGCCAAATTGTGCAGAGAGGCTCCCCTCCAGCTCGCTGTCCTCCTGCTCCACCCTCCCCAATCGGGAAAGCCAAGCTAATTCATTCATTCCATCATGTTTCATTAGAAAGGATATTGTAGAAACACACTTAAATGAGCTTTGTCAAGATCTTTTATTTGTCCTAAAATTCACCTTCCATACACAAAGAGATTGTTTATTCTGGTTGAAAAAACTCTGGCCTAGGAGCCAAGAAGTATGGATTCTAGTTCTAGCTCTGTCATTAATTTAATGTTTGACCTTGGAATAGTCATTTCATTTTTCTCAAGCACTGCTTCTGTTGTGTTAAAGTGAGAAGGCTGGACTAATGACAATAATAACTCTGAACTGTATAATGGCTGCAGGCATGATTTGAGGCTTTTTTTCCCCAAGTTTCCTTCTTTTTACTCTAATTGTATCATTCATTTGAGGTCACCAGGACCTGCATACTCCAGGGTTTGCTTAGGTAACAAGGGAACCTATATCTGCTAGGCTTGAGGACGGAGGTATGTAACTGGCATTCACGTGCCTCTAGTTGCTTCTTTTCTGGTAACCCATGAAGTCTAGCAGGAAAGAACCCCAGGTTAAGTGAGAGAACATATGGGTTTCAAGTTCTATTCCTGCAATTGACTGACTAACTCAGGAATGAGCCTTGCTGTATAAGCCAGTCTAACTCTAAATGGAATTGCAGATGTATGTATTACCTAAAATATTTTCCAGCATTTTCAGGACCACTGAGCCCAAGTTTTAGAGGAGTGCCTTCAACCTTTCATGAGCCCCCAAATAAGCAACACTCCAGCAGAAAAGGACCTTTTTCTTCTATTTAATTTCACTGACTCTTTGGGTGTCACTGATACTCAAAGACATCTCGCTTCGTCCTCTGTGATGATCTTATACCGTCATCAAGGAAGCAGACAAGAGGAAGCATAGGAAAAGCAGCTTCAAAGATGATCATATTGACCTATAAACACTTATAATCACTCTGAGAATTTTCCTTGTAGCTTTGCCACCTCCCCAACTCTGGAGTCATACAGATGTGCAAGCTTGCATGCCACAAGAAGACAACCAGCAACAAAGGCAAAGAATATAAAAAAAGCTGTCAGTACTTTTATGAAATAACATAAAGTAGAGGGGGAAAAACTAGAATCAGAAGAGCAGAAAACACACTCTACCCATATAAGAAGAAAAGTAAATGGCAATGAATAGACAGACCAAGAATATTGATGGGGAGAGTTACTAAAAACTGATGTCAATATATCCATGGAATTCCATTTATTTAAATATAAATAGAGGCAAAGAAATTTAAATTAGTTGTGTTGATGTTTAATACTATGTTTATTTTCTATTCATTATATTATGTTATACCATGTATATGTGTATACACACATGTTAATATATACATGTACATATGCGCACATGCATGTATGTGCACAATCAGACTTATTTGTTTTTATAAGTTGCCTCCATACTGAAAACAACTCTGACCCATAGCCAAACACTCACTTGGGAAAGAGCTGGTCTGAGAAGACTGCATACCAGAAACAGATTTATTCTCTCATGCCCTGAATCACACATACTTCAGGACTCTGTCTGAGAAAGACCCAGGGCCCTTAGCTGTGCAGAGCTTAGGGTGACTTGATACTACTGAGAAGTTCTTTTCTGCCAGAATGGATGCTTTGCCAAATGGACGGCTTAAAAAGACCATTCCCAGATTTACAGTTAGATTGTCCAAAGGTGGAATGCAAAAACGTAACCTTCGATGTCACCAATGTTGGGGGAGCTGCTGGATTCGATACAAAGGAGACAATACAATGTTGGGTAATGTTCCTATGAAAATAAGCTCTAGTCAGGCATAGGAAATGTCTCACAAGAAATACGAGCTGGATAAACAGGGCTGGGTGCAGAACGTACATTCTCTCTGGAAGAGACAGAATGACCTACATCATTGATTTAAAAGGCTAAACCTTCTCTATCTTTTTTTTTCCTAGAGAATTCCCAATTTCAGGAGCTGCTTCTGAAGTTTATGAGCTCTTTTTGCTATCCAAAGAGGCAAAAAATCTCATAACTGAAAAAAACCATTCTTTTTTATTTTTTTCTTGTCTTATGAAAGCAAAACTCAAGGGACACGTCCCCAAAAATATTATGCAAAAGATGCTGAAACAATGAGATTCTACCTGCTGCTAAGGGACCCACTATGGAAAAATATAATCAGATATTCATTACCTGATATTAACAATGACTGAAATAGTACTCAGAGTCTGAAGGAAATACTTTAAGAACAGTAGTTTAAACATATATATTTTAATTGAATTTCTTTCCAGACAGAATGTAATTTATAGAGCATTATATCCATCCTGAGCTACAGGCTTCTCTAACCCATAAACCAGTTGATTGACTGCTATTGTTTCTGCATGTCTTTAATCTTATCAGTGTATTAGCATGGATATTTGCACATAGTAGGAATTCACAAAATGCTTAATTATAATTGAATTATTCCTGATATTTCAGGCTGAATTCTAGTTGTCAAGAAGAATTTTCTAACCACTTACTATCATTCAATGAATATAGATTATTCCTCAACTGTGATTAATCAACATCAATATTATATGTTTATTGAATAAATAATAAAAGGATACAAGACCCCAAAGAAGACAAAAATATAAAATATTTTTTTCTCTTACTTGTATCCTCAAGGGGCTTACAGTTCAGGAGAAGAGACAGGGTTCAGAAATTGAGTAAAATTCAATTCAATGAATATTTATTAAACACATACTATGGGGAGAGGGTTTTTCTGGCAATAGGAGAAATACAAAGATCGATAAGATATGATCCTGACTTGATGGGCCTTATGATCTTGTGGAGGCAGGAAGGGGAAAATGCAATTAACTCAAGGAAAGCTATAATAAAAAATAGAACAAGGTAAGTAAATCAGGAAAGGTACAAAGTACTATATGAAGTCCTAGGAAGGAAAGACTATTTCAAGCTGGAAAGACTCAAGGTGGCTTCATAGAAGAGGGAACACTTGAGTTGAATGTTAATATAAAAAAGCTAAATATAAAGTGAATGATCCAGACAAATGAAGTGCTAGGAGCAGAGGAGGAGGCTGATAATCAGCTATGGTATATGAAGGCAAAGTTATATAAAAGGGCTGCATTCCTGACATCTCCATGCTAACATCACAGCAGTCTATGTTTCTCCTCTCCCTCTCCTTTCCTTTCTTTCTTTCTCCCACTTCCCTCTCTCTCTTTCCCCTCCTTGCTCTATCTCTCTCTCCCTCATTCATACCCTCTTTCCAACTATCCTGCTTCTCTAATGCTATTTTCCTTTTCTTTCTCAGATATGTAATGATGATAGCTGGCATGTTATAGTTTGCAAAATTACATATATACACATATATGTGTTTTTATGTATTTATGCATACTATATATGCTATATGTTACAAATATATTTCTCTATCTACTTATCATCTATCTATCCATCTATCCATTCATTTTTCTTCCTTCCTTCCTTCCTTCCTTTTTTCTTTCTTCTTTCTTCAAGTAAAACCTATATAACACACATAAGTGTATACATTGTGTGTACACATCTGTAAATATTTATAGAGAAGGTAGTAAGATTCTCATGCATTTAGGGCAATAGAATAGAATGATCTCATTCTCGGCATACAACCCCACCCTAAATGGTCAGTTCTGAAGGAAGATTAAGTCTTTTTTGAAGCTGAATGGAAAGTTGATAGTTTGACAAAATAATCTAGTTGAGATTCAACCTTTTCGCAAACCTGTTCAGAGATTGAGTCCATGCTTATTGCCTAGTCTTTGCCAAAATAACATGATTATAAAATTGTCTATACACTCTCCCTTTCCAAGATCACTTTATCCTCTCACAAATCTGCAAAGGTGGCAGGATTACTGATGTTGTTGTTACAAACTTTGAGGAATAAAATGAATATGAAGTTCTACATGTTCAATCATGTTGGAATTCAGCTTTAAAAAAAAAAGATATCAAAAGATTTGTGCTAAAGGGTGTGAATCTTAAAATTTTTCAGACCCTACTTCATAAGATTTGGTTAAGACCATTCCCCATTTTAAACAATAGTCAGGAATATGAGAACTCTAAAATTACTCCACCCATACTTAAGCATACTTTAGGGGAAGATAAAGTTGTAAACTCTTTACTGAACAATGAAAAAGTACTTAACTCATACTTATAGTGAAGCAAAAGCCTTAAACTAAGCCTATTTTTAGGAAGGTGCTAAGTACCTATGAAGGTCAGGCAACTTTCAAACTTGTAAGGGACAAGCCTTCACAAAAGAGGTATGAGGTTTTAGTCTACTCAGGTGTGAATTACTCAAAAGTTTAGTCTACTCAGGTGTGAATTAAGAATGGTCTGTCCTTTTGAAAATGCCTACCATGATTGGTAGATGTGAGAACTTAGGGGAGGTGACATAGGAGAAAATTCTCTTTAAAAGGAGCTGTCTGAACCAATTCAGGGAGTTCTCAGGAGCTGAACTGGTGGGTCTCTCTGAAGGCTAGAATCTTGCTTGGGACAAATCTTGTGGTGAGTGGATTAAAGACTGACTGATCTCTCTCTTAGGGTTTGGGCCTAGGCTGGCCTAAGCTGGCCTGGGCTGGCCTAGCCTTTTTCTCATTGTTTCCTTTTACTCTCTCTCTCTCTCTCTCTCTCTCTCTCTCTCTCTCTCTCTCTCTCTCTCTCTCTCTCTCTCTCTCTCTCATTAATTCCTTATTTGTATTAATTAAAATCTCCATTAAAAACCCAGCTGACTTGGGTATATTTCATATTTGGGGACTTTTCCCCGGTGACCACTTTATTTTTGATTTAACTCAAGACAATGTCTTGAAACCACATTTCCGTGGTCACAGTTTATGCCAACAGCTCTTTTAAATGTCACAAGGGTGAACAACTATGGAGTGAAATGGTACAGTGACACTGCCCTCTGTATAGGAATCAGATTTAAATTCATGTGACTTGGCCTAAGTGACCTGAAGAAACAAAATGGAGGGCTGCTTTCAGCTCACTCTCTGAATTCCTTCCACAGGCTATCTCTCTTCCCAACAATAGGATGAGTATCCACAATGCAATTTATCATCCTTATCTGTGGGATTCCAGAAATTAGAACTAAATTAAGATGCTATGAGACAAATTTCAGCCTATTGCTAGTATTTGGTAATAATATGGATTGTCATATTCACCTGAAATCTAACTACATAGAGTTAATATCTACTATTATGGCTTGCTCAAACAAAACAAAAAAAGTAGATGTCCTTTTCTTCCCTCAAAACCCATTACAACAAGAAGTTAACATTCATAGAACACTTCTAAGTTTGAAAACACTTTACATATGTCTCATTTAATACTCATAATCCTGTGAGGTTGGTGCCATTATCCCCAATTTACAGATGAGGAAACTGAGGCTGAGAGAAGTTGTGTGCCTTGCTCATTGTCAGAAAGCTAATAAATAATTCAAGCCTTTCTGAGTCCAAGTCCAGCAGCACTCAATATACTGGTTCCCATTGTATTAAATTTTTCTTTACCCAACTCTTAGTACATACTTGTGCTATTGGTAGAAAAAAGGGGGAACAAATAATCTTTTAACATTAAAAAATCTCCAAATAGCTTACATAGTTTGAGATCACATGTCAATCATATTATATAATATTAGTAGCATAATTTAGCATTATAATTAATGTAATATGATTAATATGATAGACCATGAATGAAATAGAATATGTTGGGATATGGCAACATAAAATATAACATAATGATACAATACAATATAATAATATTACATTAGGGGAAGAAATATGTTACAAAGTGGAGAAAAGTTTCTGGATTTGGCCAGAAAGGATGTGAATTTGAATTCCACCCTTCAATTATCCTCAACTTTGGGCAAGTAACTTTCCATCTTTGGGCTTCTGCCTTCTTATTTGTAAAACAGAGAGTTTGGATTAGTTGACCCTTAAGGCCAATTTTCAGTTCTAAATCTGCAATCCTATTTGTGTGTATGTTTGCCTGTTGGTTTTTGGGGTGGGGAAAGGTCAGATCTGGGAAAGAGGAGGTGAGTTTTGTTTATTTGCTTTTGTTGCTACTACAACTTTCAGCTACAGATTTCCCTTTGTAATTACTTTTGCCAGAGATTAAATGAGCAGTTTTTGCTCAGCACACAAAGACTGTTGGTCACTGAAAGGGAAAGGCAGTGGCCTGAAAAGTTGCTAAGAAATTGGGAGAAAGAAAATCCAGAGATCATCGAGTAAACAGACCCAGTTCAATTGAACAAGCCAAACATTGATTGAGTGTCTATTGTGTCCTTAAACTACCATATTCCTCAAGGCTCAATCACTTCTTTAGTGAGTGAATCCTTCCACTATGGCAGATCTCTATACCTTGGTAAATGTTCTTTATAGTTTTTTGTGGTTAGAAGGAAAAAAATCTTCTCCTAAGGACCAACTTTCTTAAAATGAGATTTTTTTTTATACTTAGCTTCTGGACATCAGATGGCTCACACACACAGTGTAATATTAATTAATGTAACATAATTAATATGATAGAACATTAATGAAATAGAATAGAATATGTTGGGATATGACAACATAAAATATAACATAATGATACAATACAATATAATAATATTACATTAGGGTAAGAAATATGTTACAAAGTAGAGAAAAGTTTCTGGATTTGGCAGAAAAGGATGTGAATTTAGATTCCAGTCTTTAATTCTCTACAATTTGGTAGGAGCTGCTAATACTTGTATTTGACTGGCATAGCCTTTGAGAGTGTAGTGTCATTGCCATGGCATGAAGAGATACCAGAGAATGCCTTTAGGGCAGGATCAATGAGCTAACAATGTGCAAGCTCAAAGGGACAGAAAATGTCCCAAGTCGTAAGAGACTTCATTTTTGCTGACTTTCAAAATCTATGGTTTTGACAAAGTAACCATCAACAGGATACAGAGAATCTTGTTAAGGCTATTTGGAGGTTTGGTTCTCTGGAAGGGTTTACTTTGATGATGATGATAATTAGGGCAGGAGGAAAGGATGGAGAATAAAAGGAGAAATAGAGAAGGAGATGAAAAAAGACAATGGGGAGAAAGAGGAAGAGAAAAAAGAGGAGATAGAGTTGGAGCAGGCAGTGAAACGTTTATAATTTGGCTCCAAGTTGCCTTTCCAGACTCATTTCACATTATTTTCTTTAGGCATTCTAGGTTCTAGTCAAACTGATCTGCTGGCTTTTCTTTGAATCTGACATTTCATTTCCCATCTCCTTTGCTTAGAATATTACTCCTGTGCTTAGAATATGCCTCTAAGTAAGATTGTCAGTACTGGAATGGACCAAAATCAAATCCAAAGACAACCCAAAAATTTAGGAACCAAGCTGCTTTTATTGAGTTCACCAGCAAAGAAGCCATACTTGCAAGGGTGGAAACTATCCCAAGGAACAAAGAGAAAAAGCTTATACAGGTTTCAATGTAGGCATGAGGTGAATTTGGGTATGAAGTACACAGCCTGTTGCTGGATCTAGTACCAGGAAAGATTCTTCAGGTTAGTTACATTTTGTAACCCTACCCTAAAAGACAGGATTGACTTTGCTCTTTCAGCAGGAAAGAAGGCCACAGAGAGAGTGGAGGCAAGATTACATTACAGGCAGAATTACAGAATTACAGGCAGAATAGAGTCAATTCAGCTTTCTCTTTTACCTACAAAGCTTTCCTACTCCTCTTTACCTCTTAAAATCACTAGTTTTCTCACTACTGAGTCTGTATCTCAAAGAGATCAGAGATAGTAGGAGACAATGATATTGGGGGTGGGGGGGAGAGAGATTGTTAGTTGTTTTTTTTTGAGGTGGCAAAAAAAGGAAATTGAGAGAATGTCTATCAGTTGGGGGATGGCTGAACAAGTTGTGGTATATGGTTGTAACAGAAAACTATTGTACTATAAGAAATGATGAACAGGATGAGTTAAAAAAAAAACCTGGAAAGACCAATATGAATTAATTGAGCAAAATAAAAAGAAAAGTGTATACAGTAACAGAAATATTGTATGATCAACTGTGAAGGTTTAAACTATTATTAGCAAAACAAAGTCCCAGGATAATCCTAAGGGACTCATGATAAAAAGATGCTATCCATAGCCAAAGAAGGAACTGTTGGATCAAAGCACACCATCTTCCACTTTATTTCCTTCTGTAACAGCATGGGTAATACAGAAATATGTCTTGCTTGAAAGCACTGCTATAACCTATATCAGACTATTTACCAACTCAGGGGCAGGAGGAAAAGAATCTGAATCCCACAAAGTCAAAAAAGGATTGTCAAAAATTGCTTCTACAAGTAATTAAAAAAAGAAAATTAATTTTTTTTTACTATCCAGCTTTCTTCAAGGTTTCAGTTATATGTCACCTTCTGTGATGAAGTTTTATGATCCCACAGTCATCAATACTCTCTCACTCCTAAGTTAAGATGCATATAGGTAAGTCTGTATTTTATATCTCCCCCCTCCAAATCCCTAGTAAAATGTAAAATCCTCAAGGGCAATGGTTATTTTAAAAATCTTTATATTTTTCAGAGCTTCACACAATGCCTTCTTCAGAATAGGTAATTATTCATTGATTGTGGGGTTTCATTAGATTAGACTTTGGCTCCAAAGGATATGGCATAAAATTTGTTTAAAAAAAAAGATTTATGTCCTTCACAACAATTCTATAATTATTTTCCCCCATTTTACATATGAAGAAATTGAAGTTCAGAGTATTTAAGTGATTTTGTGTTTTTCAGTCACTTTTAGGAGTGTCTGACTTTTCGTGGAACCATTAGGGATTTTCTTGGCAAAGATACAGCCATTTCCTTCTGCAGCTCATTTTACAAATGAGGAAACTGAGGAAAACTGGATTAAGTGACTTAACCGGGATCACACAGCAACTGAGTGTCTGAGACTGGATTTGAACTCAGTAAGATGAGTCTTCACTGTGCCGCCTAACTGCCCTCTAGATGACTTCCCCATGGTTCTCTCTCTAACAAGGGTCAGAAATAGGATTCACAGACCATCTGATTTTAAAGCCAGTGGTTTCTTCATTACATCATGCCTGATATGAAACAGCAATTTCTGGAAATCAGAGAAAGGTGAACATCTAGAACCCCAAACAACCAGACTAACTTAAAAGAATCTGGTAAAAGTGGTGCAATCTGGAGCTGAGGCAGGACCACTGCTTAGAGGTAAACGTTGTCCACGCAGTCAGACCTGCAGCTTCTCAGATTCCTTCCTCCTCAGCGGGCTTTTTTCCCTTTAGAGCCCCAACAGGCTGGGTTCTGAAATCTATTTACATAAGTACCTGTCATTATCAACCGCTGTGCTGGCTTTCTTGACTGATAATCGCGGCTGCTCTCCATAGCACTGCCACAGTG
Organism: Monodelphis domestica; assembly: GCF_027887165.1. Lineage (NCBI taxonomy): Eukaryota > Metazoa > Chordata > Mammalia > Didelphimorphia > Didelphidae > Monodelphis > Monodelphis domestica. The sequence goes on from NC_077232.1 coordinate 99,766,473, forward strand.
AAGGGGGCTTTAGAATTTCTATGATAAAGCCTTCTCTTTGTGCTTTTACTATCTCTCCTGGCTTTTATATTTGCAATGGCCTGAAATTTAGCCTATGGACTGGCAAATCGGGCACTTTTTAATTTTTTTTTTTTTACAAAATGCTATTACAAATAGATACAGCTGTTTTGATTTATAAATACTGTAATCTTCCCCAAGCCTTCGATATTTTTTGACATCTAGATCAGAACCAATTTATGCTTTGAAAGATAGCTAATCAAGTAATTTGTTATAACAACTTTTTTTTCCTTATTTTTTTTTTTGTGGGGAGGGGGAGAAGTGGAGAGACTGAGCGACTTCCTTAAAGAGGAACCTTAAAGAGACACCTTAAGACTGAAGATTACAAACAGATCCTTTTCCTACTGAAAAGTTTGCATGGATTTTCCTAATCTTACCGTCCGCTATGGCCCTCCCTGCCACAGTGCCTTGCATTCAATAACTTTGTACATATTTGTATTAACTTTACATTTAAGCTAAATGTATTTTCCCACATATTTATTATCTCCCCCAATTAGAAGATAAACTCATTGTGATCAGGGATTGTTTCAAGTACTAGAGCAGGGATTCTTAATCTAGGGTCCATTTTCTAGGTATAGGTCCATAATCTAGGTATATTTTGGTTGTTCTATTTTAATACATTTCTTTTGTAATTAGTCTCATGCATTTTGTCTCATGCATTTAAAAATACGTTTCTGAAAAGGAGTTCATGGACTTTACTAGACTGCCCAAGGGATCCATGACATAAAAATTTTGGTTAAGGAAGTTTATTCCACAGAGGATGCTCTCCCTTTGGATGGAAAAAAGAAACCACATGCTGATGAAATAGGATAACTGAAGTATCTTTTCTACTTGGGTTTCCAAAATTTTCTAGTTAAATTGTGAAACTGATGATGGAGAGTCGCCACATTTCTGTTTCCTTAGACCAATCAACCCATCAGTGTGTATAAGTGACTATTATGTCCCTGGGCATGTAAGTATTAGTACAAATATTAACAAAAGCTAACATTAATAGAGTTCTTTAAGGTTTACAGAGAATATTACCTACAATATCTTGTCTGAACCTCACAATACCTCTGTGAGGTAGGTACCACTGTTTATCCTCATTTTATAGATCAGGAAATTGAGGCTGAGAAAGGTAAAAAGCCTTATTTATGCAAGGTCATGCACCTGCTGAGTTTCCATCAGGCTCTGAATTCAGATCTTCCTGACTCTAGGACCAGAGCACTACATAAGTTACCATTCAGTCCCTGCAATCTGTGTCAGGGAAGAAAAGTAATTGTATCCTTGAAATCACATCTCTATTGAAGACATTGACTCTGAGGCACAAAAACTCATTTGAGGTATTAATATGTTGTTTAAGTACAAGGAAGCATTTGTCTATACACATTTTTCATGCAACAGAGATAGTTCACAGATAGTTAATGAGTTAAGCCTTTGTAGAAATTCAAAGAAGGAAAAGAAAGGGCTGGATTTTATTTGAGAAATACAATAATCCTCAGTTTCTCCCTGCAACAAAAACTCATCTTTGTTTTGGTTTTTTCTTAAACAATATTCTTCTGGCGAAGTTATATGACTGTAAATCATGGTAAAACCAGTCTCTGGGAAATCAAAATTCCATAAGGACAAGGAGGATATGCAAGTGGCTAAAGCTGATTTCCAAGGGTGCCTTGCCTACAATAAGGGGTGGCATATATCCAGGAGAAGGGTTGCTGGGAAAGGGAGGTGGGTTAGCCATAAAGCAGGAATGAGGAAAAGTAGAGAGATCATGTGATTTTTTTTTTTTACTGGTGCTTATATAAAGCTAAGAGGAAGATCTCCAAGAAAGTGGAGCCACTATGGAAGATTTATAGGCAGACATAGGCAAGAGGGGCATAAGATGAGAAGGCATGAATGGGAAGTAAAAATCTGCGCCAATGCTATAAATACACACACTGATGAGATCAACTGAAGAAATGTGGAATACATACACACAGAAATACACACATGACATATACAAAGGTACATATACACAAATATATAAATCTACATTTTAACCAAAGTAAATTAGGTGGAACAGTGAATAGGTAGAGAGATAAAGAGATGGAAAGATGGAGTTAGATAGATAGATAGATAGATAGATAGATAGATACATACATACATACATACATACATACATAAGTAGCTATTAGATGGAATGAATCAAGAAGATTCATTTTGCTGAGTTCAAATTTGGTCTGAGACATTTAAGAGCTGTGTGCCCCTGGACAAGTCACTTCACTCTGTTTTTGTCTCCATTTCCTCATCCATAAAATTAGCTGGAAAAGGAAATGGCTAACTAGTCTAGTATCTTTGCCAAGTAAACCCCAAAATGAAGTCACAGGCAGTCATGACTGAAAATGCCTGAATGACAGCAAATTAAAATATACTTAATTTTGTAAATTTCACATTAGATTTTGGGCCAGTTGTAAATATGAGTTGTTCTAAAGCCAGAGTAATAAACAATTACAAAAATGTTGGATGAGAGTCATTGTGCCACAGTGGGAAAAGCACTCGCTATCTATGAGACCTTGGGCAAGTCATTTACTAGGCCTCAGTTTCCTGATTTGCAACATAAGGGGATAGACCTAGATAGTCTTCTAAGTTCTTTTATAACTATAAATGGATGATACCATAACCTCCCTCCCAAGTGGTTGTTATAATTGCTTAATATGCCTCCCCAACTGCTCCATTTGCTCCAGAAAGACACAGCACTTCCCTGAATTATATCATCACAGGCATAATGCTCAGTGAGAGAACTCACAGCACCACCATTAAGGGAAATGATCTCCTCCTGCATCTTACATGACAAGTTCAACATATTTTCTCGGACAAACTTACAAAGGCAAGATGACAATGTATTTTAACTAGTCTTTATTTTGATTTTGCAAACTCAAAATCTTTAGCATGTGTGTTCTTTGTGTAGAAGAATATCCCTTTATGAAACAGATAATGCTCTTAAATACTGAAACTGAATCCTATAAATCAAATCCTATTTTAAATGCAGAAGAATTCTCATTTTAAAAAAATTATATGGTAAACCTTTCAGCAAAGAGAAGAATCTTTCCACAAAGACAATATTTGACTACTAAATTATCTGGATTTTTCCCTCTCTCTCATATGATTTTTTTCTTTGTCCAAACCTGTGATTTCATCAGTATTTCAAATGCCTAAGAAATTTAGAGACCAATAACAGAAACTAAGGAAAACTAACTTTTATCAGAGATTGAACTTGAGCCCAGATCTTTTTTGGTTTATGTTAAAAAAACAATTATTTTTTATTTCAAGATAATAGCAAATGGGACAAGTTTTTTAGTCTATATAAACTTCCTTTTAAAAATATTTAAAAACTTTTCCAGATTACATGTTGATAATGCTTTCTGACATTTTGCAACCCATGTTCTCACTTTTCCTCCCAGAGTCTATTATCTGTCTAACAAAATCAGAGAGAAAAGTGAAAAATCTTCAAACATGCCTTTAGTCAGTATCCCTTTGAGTTTTTTAATTTAAAGTAATTTTATTGATATATTTTGTTTTTACATACAGTTCTCCTTGTATGCCCTCTCCCTATTCCTAAAATCATACTTTAAATACAAGGTGTATCAAAATTCTTAACAAAATATTAAAACTTAAAAACACACTTGGACTTTTGGAATACCCTGTAACCTTTTTTTTTTAATTTTATTAATTCATTCCTCTCACTAGCCCTGGCCACCCCAGCTAAAGAAATTATAAAGTCTTTGATACATTGCTGCATCATATGGAAAAACAAACCCTGACAATGGTCATGTCGAATTATGTGTTTTTCTGCATTCTCAGTTCATCCCACCATTGATAGGAGATGCTGTGTTTCATGTTATCCTTTTGGTTTATCATTGAATTAATCAGTGTTGAACTTGGGTTTCCCCAATGAGCCTGATCTACAATTTCATAATACCCTTTCATATGTCACATTTTTCTTAAGTTAATGTATACACATACTTCCATTTCTTGTTAATGTGCAGAAAACAAACTTTAATATCTTATCAGCAAATATGTTTTGACATGTAATTCACATCCTCATTCACAGTTGAGGGTTTTAGTGATCTACAGATGAAAGTACCATAAAATTGAAAATTTGCTTCACATTCCTAATATGTAGCTCTCTTCCATAAACAACCAGCTATTTGATCTCTTGGCAGAACTCCTTTTTCAAATAATGTATTTATTCATTTGTTGATTCACTAGAATGCTTATTAAGCTCTTACTTACTGTACTATGGTGCTAGATGTTGTAGGAATTACAAAGTCAAGTAATGTGAGTCTCTACTCTCAGTGGGCTTAGAATCTTCTATGAAGAATACCCAGGGAACAGATAAATATAACACCAAGAAGAATATAAGAATATACAGTGGTATGAGGTCAGATGCAAGATACATTACTTCCAGCATGGGAGAAGTTAATATCGGAAGGCTTCCTGGGAAAGTTGGCATTTGAGGAGAACTGGAGGATGGATGGAATTGCAACTGGCACAGATGAGAAAAGACAACATAGACAAAGATGCAGAGGTGGGAAAATATGGAGTATGTTCAAGTTAAAATCCACTTTTTTTTTTAAAAAAAGCAGCATGCATTTGTAATTTTAATGTAAATAAGGTGGGAAAGGAAGTCCAGAGTCACAGACTTTATTCAGGGGCCAATACAAAACATCAAAGGCTTTTTTTTTTTTTGCTTTCAGACTTATATATTAGGACATATGTCACATTGTAACTCTGACAGCTAGGGGGTACCATAGTGCACTGAGCGCCAGTCCCGAAGCCAGGAAGGCTCACCTTCCTGAGTTCAAATCTGGTCTGAGATACTTAATAGCTGGATGACCCTAGGCAAGTTGCTTAATCCTGCTTGCCTCAGTTTCCTCATCTACAAAATGGTCTAGAGAAAGAAAATGGCAAAGCACTCTAGCATCTTTGCCAAAGGGGGTCACAGAATCTGCCATGACCATAATGGCTGAATACATGGTAACTCTGGTTAAAATACCAAATCTTTAAATGACAGTCCTGTCCAACATGCATCAAGTTAGCTTAGTCCTCTTGTCCTGTTCCCTCATCCCTCAACAGAAAGAGTTAGACCAGAATATATCTAAATCTATCATCCTCCAACTCTGGGGATAACAGGCAAGACCGAAGTAAACAGGAAAATCCTGGTCATTTCTCAGCCGTGGTCCCATCCTCTGACCATTCACTGTTCTTTTGGGCAGTGGAAGGAAGGCACATTTGCTGAATATTTTAAAAGCAGACATGAGTTTCAGAGCCTTGGAGGAGGGACAAAAATGAAGAGGTATGAACTTCTCCCCTCCTACCACCCACAAAAACTCAGGATCATTTTCTAAAGTCAAAGCAGAAATATGAACCCTCCTTGCATCAGTTCTATATAGACTCATTCTCCCCCTCCCCATAGCAGCTTCAATGGACAGTCTCTCTTTCCTGGAACCCAATAAAAGAAATGGCATCAGATCTTAGACATCCCACTTCACTGAAGTACCTACAAGGTTTGGTGTTTGTTATTTTTTTTTAAGTACAACTAGCTTTTGATTTTCAAAACCAGGAAATGAAGTTTTCAAATGGGCTAAAATAGCATCCTCTGGGTTTCCTCCAGCTAACAAAAGCGAGGCAGCTCGGAATTAGGCTGCCACTTTTTCCTTAATTCACCCTATTGTGTCCGTGTAATGTGCCTTATGGTATATGAGATTACCCACGGCTCCCAGGCCCCCTGGGAGAGGACAGTATGAAAGCACTTGCTAACCACAACTCCATGAGTCAGATGGAGCTAGAGCCTTAATTCTAAATTTTCTGGCTTTTGTGGATTTAAGTCAAATCCTCTGTGTTCCTTTAGTAGTTTCTGTACTTAATTATATTTAAAGGTTTTGTAGGTAGAATTCCATTGGAACTCATAATGATCAAGCTGTCAGCTCCCTGGGTAGTAGTTTCAAGTGTCTCATTGCTATTCACTTTGGGCACAAGATATTTCTTTACCCAAGTAAAGGGATTTTGCTTTGTAAGCAGACATTCATAAATACAAGAAGCCATGGTGCATTTTTGTTCCTTGGAATAAAAATACCTGACTATTTTACAATCCATCATATAATTAAAATCACAATAAGTCACTCTTCAGGCTCCTGGCTTTAGTTACATTCTGCTAGTTGCTTTACAATAATTTCTATTTGTAACCTCTCATGGTGGTCGTCTGTTCGGATACACCTACCTGGGGGTGGTTATAATGCAGATATTCAAAGTCTGTGAAGTCTGCAGAAATCTTTTGAGACCCCTGCCTACCCTCCAGAGGGATGAGCCTGGAAGCTGGATATTGACACTGATAGAGCAGAAATGGTCAATGTGAATTACAGATTCAGCAGGATCTCTGCTAGGGATGGGATGGTGGTGAGGCGAAGAGCTCAGCAACCATCTCCTCCTTGTAGCCTCATCTCAAAAATAAGGGTGATGAGCCGACACATTTATTGGGTACTTTAGGAACAGCAAAGTGATCTCCTCATGAAAATCCAGTACAAAACAAAAAGTATTTTATGGATTACACACCCGTTCCTTTTAGAGATAAGAAACTTGAGGCCCAGAGTAGTAAAGTGTTTTTGCTTGGCAGTGACCTTGCCTACTAAAGGCCATCTCCCCTGAAGCTACAGCCCGCTTTATGGACATTGAGTCAGCATCCTTGAAAACACATACATTTGCCTCCTTTATAAAACGGCTAGATGGAGGGGTTCTGAACTTAGAGTCTGTGAATTGTTTTTAAAAAATATTTTGATGACTTCATTTCAGTATAATTGGGAAATTATTATTTTTCCTATTATGCTATTATAGTATTTATTATAACTATCATATAGTCAGGAAAAGCATTATTAAAAAAGGGACCCATAGACTTTACCTGCTCCCCAAAGAGGTCAACAACGCAAAGAATGGTTAAGACCCCCCTCCAGAGGATCACTAAAGACCTTCTCAGTTCTGAATTTTAGGATCCTTTTATCTCTTTTGGCCCATCCCCACTCCTTTCTTTTGCTTCTGTCCACTGAAAACTCAAATAGCCCCTGGGAAGATGAAAGGGATAAAATATCAGCCCAAGTGACTTGGCTCTGCCCAAAAGTACCTTTTGACTTTCTCTAGAAAGGCCTGTTTGTGTTATCCTTTTAAAGGCCTCCATCTCTCTTTAAGGTTGCTTCCTGTTTCCCTACTGAAACTCAACATTAAGGGGTCTTTAAGCATCACCATATTTCCAAAGAGGTCTACAATACTATAACAATCAAATTAATTCAGGAGGTTGGTTTATAGGCAAGAATGTTAATTTACTGATTTAGCCACCATTATAGCCAATAAGTTGATAGTTCAGTGGCCCCCTGGAAGACTAAAGACCCTGAAGGCTCTCCAGACGGATCTATAAATAGAGTTTTAGGAGCTCATTATTCAGTCCCTACCTTGAACATCCCAAAACATCTCTGATTGGTAAATAGCCAATTAGAAGGTGGTCCATCAAACTCTCATACATGATGGAGGTCAGGTAGGTAGGAATAGAATCATTGACTTCCTTTTCTAGTATCCAAATTTCATTAGAAGGAAAGCATTCCTTCAAATTCCTAAGAACAAAGGAAATGAAAAAAACAGCAGCCTGAAGGGAGCCTCTCTAATCCAGGGCTCTAACAAAGAAATTAATAGAATACCTAAAAATAAATTCTCACAATATGCAAAAAATGGTTAAATATGCTTGCTTTTGTTCCTTCTAATTGTTTTTTATTAAATCTCTAGATTCTTCTGGAGAAAAGGAACCTTAGACATCATTCAGTCCAATTCCTTCATTTTATAGATGAGGAAACCAAGACCAAGAAATAGTTCAGTGCCTTGCACAATACCAGAGGATATTAGAGTCTGTACCTGAACCTAGGGTCTTTTGACCAAAAATTCCATACTTTCCTTCCCATAAACCACACTGCCTTCCTTCAAGGGAAGAGTAAACACATTTTCACTAATCTTCTTGGAAATTGAACAATTCCAGCTAAAATCCAGCTGTGTTTCATATGTTATCTTAAAAGGAAGGCATATGACTGCTACTTTGAGGGGAGAGGAATAGAAAAACTTACTTTCAATCTGGAAAGGGGCCAATCAATTATGATATTGTTTCCTTTAGGAGAAAGATGGACTCTCAAATTCATATCTGAGGTATTATACCAGGTCTAATCAGTTACAAATTTAATATCTCTCAAAGAATCCCAAGATCTTGTAACTTCATCTGGTTCCCCTAAGACAAGATGATTTCAACCCACCTTCTTGTTTTATTCAAAGCCATTATCATACATTCAAAGTTGTGGTTTCCATTTGTAAAAGTTGCCCCCAAGTAGTCATGTGCGTAAATTAGCTAAATGGTATTTACTGAAAAGATATGTCTCTTAACTGGTATTACTCCAAGGGTGTTCTTCCAACTCTGCCCCTCCCTCCAAACCTCAGATCTGTACTGTGGGTACAAGCTAATCCCTTACTTTCATCATAGAGTGAATCATAAAAGCATTGAATATACATTATCCTTCAGGAGGAAAAAAATAATGTGTGCATTTTCTAGTAGCTCACATTCAGAGACACATAGTAGAATGCAAAGTATTTTCAGTGATGGACCTACATGTAAAAAAAGTGGTCTAAGAGATATCATCAAAGAAATTCATGATTTTTTTAAAGTGTGGGCTGATCACAAAGTGAGAATTAGCCATGAAATACAGAGACAAAATGGGAAAAAAATATTGAGGAAGACCTCCAGTGCAGTAGGAGAAATGATGGACAAGAATCATATGAGCTGGAAGGCTTGGATGAGCCATCATTTACATGGATGCATTGATGATTGATGATTATATCACTCTGCTGAAGATATGAACTGAAGCTTCTTGTATGGCCACATCTATTTCTAAATAACTGTCTTTCCATTGCTATTCACGGAGTGCTACAGTTAAGGGTTCTGGACTACAGAACTGAATTCTAGCCTCTGCTCCCTCATTTACCAGCTGGTGTGACTTTGGGCAAATTTTTTAATCTCTCTGTACCATTTTTTTTTACATTTACATTTTACATTTACAAAATGAATACTTTGAGCTAAATAGGTAGCACAGTATTTAAAGCTGCAAGTGAAGAAGATGTGAGTTCCAATTCAGCTTCCTCCATTTATTATTCCTATAACCCTGAGCACATCACTTCACTTTTGTCTGCCTTGGTTTCTACAAGTCTGTGACATGGAAATAATAATAGCCACCTACTCCCAAGGTTGTGAGAATTAAATGAGATCACTTCAACAAAGTGTTTTATAAACCTTAAAACACTATGTAAAAGCTAGTTTTATTCTAAAGTCTCTTCTAGCTTAAAAAATGCTAAGATGGAGGCATCTCTAGTATTTTTGAATTTTATGATTCAGAGTTCATGCATCACACCTCAATAATTGGAATCTGTCAGCAAAGGCAATTCTGGTAAAGAAGGCCAAGTGACATTTGTGATCCAAAATTTGTGCTGACTCTCCCTTAAGATTGAAAACAGTTTGTGCTTAACTCTGTGCTCAGCTCCGAGCTCTGAGCTCCGGCTGCCTTTAATAACATGGCCTGAATGGGCTGTGTCAACAAATCTCCTCATCCTTAAAGGAAGCTGGGCATCTTCGGCTCTTGGCTTTATTGCACACCCCTTCATAAATAGGGCAGGGGGAGTACTCTGAGGCTGAGTTGAAGTGAAGGAAAAAATGTGCAGAGCCTCCAGAGTTTGCAGGAGGAACAAGATGCTTGAGAGGGGGAAATGCCTATGCCTCAAAATGCTGCCCAGGGAATTTCTGGGAGAGGATCCTCCAGAAGGTAAGCAGCAGGAAATAGGACCCAGTGCCTGGCATCAATAACAACAGCTCATATTCTTCTAGGATGCCAAAGAATGTAACAAAGGCACACAGCAACCTCGTGAGGGAGCTGAGGAAAGGAATATTGTTCCTACTTTACAGATGATGATAATAAGAGACAGGTTCACAAATTAGCAAGACTTGGATTCAAGTTCTCTCTCTGACCCATACTGGCTGTTTGGCACTAAGGAGATGACAGACTCTCAGTCCTCCCCAACTACACTAAGACTGTAAATTGCAAAGTTACAGAAAGGCATCAAAAGAGAGTCCCCTCATCAGGAGCTCCCGTCTTCAGGAAATCACCAGTCCAGACATCCTCCTCGTCTTCAAGGATGTCAGGATCTCTGGCATTTCTGCAGGATTGTGAGGTTTATAGAGTGCTTGACCCAGATTATCTCTTTTGTTTCTCTCCTTACTATTTTCAGTTGAAAGAAGAGGAAACAGGCTTACACGGGTTAAAAAAAAAATGTCTGTGGTCATAGAACTTATCAGAGCCATCATTCAAATTCAAGTCTCCCAACTTAGGAGACATCATCTTAGTAACAAGGTGGAGTTTAGATACATAGATAGTGACCAGAATTCCTTATGTTGCCTATTATAAGCTCAAGTTCACTGTGAATCTGGACCATGTTGGTAAAGTCTTCATAACACTAATGCTCTAGAGAAATTGATTAAGTAGGGCATCTCTACCAAAAATGCCTGCCACACTGGCAACATCAATTTTATCTGGAGTTACCTCTTGCCAGGGACTAATGAGTTTTTGTTTGTAAATCATAATTCTTTGCTTCATGTTCCTTCTCTCCTACCCTTTGCCTCCTTATTCTCTGCCTTCTCTATGTTCTTTCAGCATATAGAAAATGGTTTAGTCATGCAAACTCAGAAATCCATTGTACTGAACACCAATTTCCTGAAAATGGGGTAGGAAAAGAGCACTGCTATCTTCTAACTCTGAAAGCTCTCTGGAAACTGACTTTCTATAGGTTTCAAATTGGTAAGAGGCAAGGGGAAGGAGCATACACATTTATAATGAAAAGCAGGTAGAACAAAGCCCCTTCGTTCTGCCTTCCAAAATAAGTCAATAGAACACAATGAAAAAGATTGTGTTTTTTTTGACATATGGATTCCCAAATCCATTCCTAATTTATGCACCAAAAAGATCTATACATTCCAACTTTAAATACAACTGTGGGGTGCATGGAGATGAGCTATCAAACACTTAGAAGAGGTGACAAGTAGAAAGGAATATCAAGAAGCAGGTCTATTTTGAATTCAGAGTTGTATGGCATTGATTGGATGGCACTGCCCTTTCAAAATGTGAATGAACGCATGCAAATGAAGATGTCTGATGTTTTAAGCCAAAACAGAAAAGTTATAGGTCACAAAATGAAAATAAAATATAATGATAATGATCCCCCTTAGCAAAGGGGCACATATAGTTCTCAGAATATAACTGGTGATACTTCTTAACCTGGAATGGAAAGAAGTTAACAATACAAGGAGAAATTAATATAATCTAAGATTACATATTGAGACCTTAAAGATCATCCAGTATCATTCAATCACCTCACTCTTCAGATGAGGAAACCAAGACCCAAAGAAATTAAGTGACTTATCCAAGGTCACAAAGTAGCAAAGATAAGATTGAACTCCAATTATTTGACTCCAAATTCAACACTTTTCCTGCTGTGTAATGTTGCCATGCTCTCTTTTCTTTAATTTTATGTATACCAAAAACCCTTTTAGAAATAGCAAAATTAAAAAAAAAATTAAGTTCTACTCCTCTCTCTTCTCCAAGAGTAGGCCAGTGGAGTACAAAATCTGGCATGTTCCTGTTAGCTGGAAAGATTTCAAATATCAATTTGACAAGAGACTGTCTATTTGTGGACCCAAGATCAGCATATATAAGTGCCCAGAGTCTTATCAACAGAAGACTAACCATAAGGAGTCATATTTTTTTTGACAGGAATAATCCTTGAAACTATCTCCTTGAGGAAGAAAAATGTATAATATGTGGCAGTAAAAGGAGTAACTAAATAAAGTTTAGGGTCCTTTTGGATTATTGAAATGTTTACATGTTGCATTAATGCTCTTTTTTGTGATTTCAAAGTTTTTCCTCTCAAGCCTGAGTTTCAGGAGTAGAGAAGAGTAAGGAAAAAGGACAGTTTAGACAAATAATGCTCACTTGGGCATAAAACAAACCACAAAATCCATAGCAAAGAAAGACTAAGAATCAATTGCTCAATAGAAAAAGTCTCAGATGGCAAGTGGTGGTACATAGCAATTGGTGAAATTTTCTTACTTTGCCATTTTCAGAAAACCACTTAATGAATGAAAGTTTCAAACCAAATCTGTAATTTTTAATCTTTTTGTGTCATGGACTCCTTTGGCTATCTGGTGAAGCCTGTGGATCTTCCCTCCAAATAATGTTTTCAAACAATTAATGGAAATGTAAATTTTAGTGAGATGTGAGTAAAAGTAGAATTGTTTTCCATCCAAATTCATAGACCTTATGAAACATATCTAAGAACCTATGGCCTCAGATTAAGAACTATTCTATAGGCTAAATCGCATCTAAGCTAACCTCAAAACTCTTTCTCTAGGCAACTGATTTCATGTTTCATAGTGATTTTTGTTACATTCGGGCATGAGGCTGCCTTCTTTTCTTGCCACACCATGCCCACACATCTCACTTGAATCTGGTTGTTCGGTAGTCTCTGGGTTATTTCTAGTTAGCATTCATCCCTGGTTTATGACTAAGGCAGCTGCTTCTTGCTGCTTCTTGTCTCTGGAGGAGGGTAGATATTCCTTCATCTAGACCTAAATGAACCACTGAGGTGACCTTGCCTTCTAGAGGGATAGGTCCTCTGACCTGTTAGGGTCAGCTACTAGTGTCTCTGGGAGGCTGTTGGACAGCTGAGTCACTGGGGGACTCAAGATGGGGGAGAACACTGGATTTGCTTAACCTAGAACCTTCTAGTTAATTGTTATGGGGAACTAGAACTGTATGCAATTTATAATCTTAGTCTGCTAATTTCTACAATGAGGAAAATCTGTGATTTCTTCAATATAGACAATTCCTCATGTAGAAAATGTTTACATCAAATAATACAGATCCGAACTATCTATATTTTAAATATTAAGGCAATGCCTGACTTACATTGAGGGGAAACAGTTTGCCCAGATTTCCTAAGGCGAACTTGAAAAGAGTTCTTCCTGACTTCAAGCCTGGTACTCTTTTCCAGCACATCACTTGGACTTTACGAACATACACTATCAACACAGTTTGCATTACACTCTATTTAGACTTTAGAAATACTGGAGAACTAAAAATAATAACAGCTCATATTTATATAACAGTTTATAAAACATTTTTCTCACATCAACCCTGTGAAGACGATAGTATAAATATTATCCCTTTTTTGCAAAGAAAAAAACCATGACTCAGAAAAAGTAAATGACTTGTCCAAAGTCACACAGCTAATTGGTGGTAAAGTCAGGATTGAATCTGGAGACTCTAATTTCAAGTCATCTCTTCATGCCATTACAGTGTGCTACCTCTCCCACAAAGAAGAGAAGACCTTTTCCCCTTACATTTCCAGTCACCTATTCTATGGAAATAATTTGTATGTAATTAAAATGACTTTGTGATGACAGGCTAATTAATAGGATACTTAAAGAACTGATTCAAATTTATCAGTTATTTGACTGATAATATTTATTAAGCTCCTACTGTTGGTTAAGCAAAATAAGAATCCTTATGTATTAGATAAATGATTAAAGGTTATTAATAGGCAGTTTTCAAAAGCAGAAATCTAGGTTTCTGAGAAGCCATATAAAAAAAGTTCTCTAAGCATGAATAATCATGAATTAAAGTAAATCCAAGATTCTGCTACATATTGATTTGATTGGCAAAGTAGCAAAAAGAAAATGAAAGAAAATAACAAATGCCAGAGAAGCTGCAGCAAAATAAGAATATAAATTCAGTGGTGGAATTGTACATTGGTTTGGACATTCTGAAAAGTAACTTGAAATGTATGCTCAAAAAGCTACTAAATTTCGACTCAGTAATATAATAATTACTTGTATTCCAAAGAGATCAAAAAGAGAAAAGGCTTTTGTGCATAGAAAATATTTTAACAGCTTTTTTTCCATAGTGGTAGATAACTGGAACTTAAGAGAGAGCCCATCAATTGGGAAATGGTTGAATAAATTATGGTATATGATTGCAATGGAATGTAATTATGCCACAAGAAATAATGAAAGGGATGATTTCAGAAAAACCTGGAAAGATTAGTATGAACTGATGCAGAATGAAATGAGTAGAACTGCAGAACAATTTATACAATTACATTGTAAAGATAAACAGCTTTGAATGACTTAAGAATTCCTTATCAACACAATAACAATTCCAGAGGACAAATAGTGAAGCATCAGAGAGGTAGTAGACTCAAGATGCAAAAAGAAAGATTTTTCAGACACAAGAATTTGTTTTTCTTGACTATATTTTATTTGTTACAAGAGCTTTGCTTTTCTGTTTGTTTTCTCAATATATGTTGGAGGAGGTGGGAGGAAGTGAATAGATTTTGGTAACTGAAAAAAGTAAAAAAGAAAAAAAAAACAATTTAAATGACTGTGAACTAAGAGACCCTACTGGATAAACTTCTATGCATCCGGGAATGAAACTTCTCCAGTTTTTAAAGGGATTCTCTCTGTAATTCCACATTTACCACTGCTGTGGTTACTGTGGGAAGTTCCAGAGAAAGGGGATTGGCCTGCTATTTGGGGGAGTTTCCAGCCTAATGGAAGAAAGGGGACAAAAGAAACACCTATGTGTAAGCAGAGACCACAGAGTTATGCAGAGATGTATATACAAGTAACTACAGCTGCACAGAGAAAACATGCACAGAGTTGACATGGCATTAGTGACTGGGACACTTGTCTCAAGCTGGTTAATCTCAGAGAGTTCAGGGTAGGAAGTGAATCCATGCTGAGTTCTGAATGACAAATGGAGGAAATAGTATATGGATTGATTCAGAAACAGCAAGGAGTAATGTAGAGGGAACCTGAAACATCTCATTTAGTCATAGATGCCCCCTCCTTTTATTACATTCTCTCTTTCTTTCCAATTGCCTGTCATGAGTCCCCAGTTTGAAGGAGGAAGAAAGTAACATTTCCCTTTCATATTGTTTTCTCTTTTACCCCTCAAGCAGATTATCAGCAATAATTAGTCACTCCTAAGGCTTAGTAATGAAAGCAAATTGCAGTTACACAAGAGTTTCTAGATGGGACCCAGGAGACCTAGGTTCTCTCTGCCCTGATATTTCCATTTATGCAGAGAAGAATCTGGGAATTCTAGAACCTGGAGCAAATTCAATTCATTTAGAGGAGGAGGAGGAGAAGAGAGAGATCCCCTGTGTCAGCCTGTGGCTGGTTGGTGTGGGAGAATGAGTGTGAGTGGAAGGGGATCCTCAAGGACAGATAGGGTGATGACATAAGGGAGATGATAATTTTCTTCCCTCGGGATGTTGAGGACTTTGAAGCTTATACTTTTTTCCTATTCAGTCCTCTTCACCTGGTAATCTTCTAAGGCAGTGTCATCAAAGTCAAATAGAAATGGATCCCCAATGGCCACATGTTGACTTAGCAAACCCCACATTAACATTATATTGTAGTGCATTTTTTATTTATTTCATTAAACATTTCACAACGTTATTTTAATCTGGTTCCCATCGCACTTGGGAATTTTGCTGGAGCCTCAAAGTCCTTATCCTGGTTTTGTTGTTGTGTGATTTAGGGCTCGTCAACATAGCTCTTTAGACTTCAAATTTACTCATCTGTCAAATAAGAGAGTCCTCTCCTTCCTTTTTGTCCTCATTGGGTCAACCATTCCTGTTTGTGTTTTACAAAATCCGTCAGTAAAATCTCTTAAAGGGATTTTTTAAAGACAATAATGCCAGCTACCTACTAATGATACTATTACAAATACCAAGGAAAATAAGGGTACAGTAAGAGAGGGCTAGAAGAAATATAAACTACCAGTGAAAAAACACCTTCCACCAATGTGAATTTGCTGGCTTCTGGAACTCGAAGCTCAAAGCACTGAGAAACATTTGTTTGGAGGTGTAAGGGAAGCAGCAGTCAAGATATATCAGAGGGAGAATTTGAAGCCAGGTCTTCCTAATTCCATTGTTCAGCTTATTATTCACAAAGCATGCTGCCTCACACAAAAGAAAAGGATGATTTAAAACCATATTTTCAGATAACATTTCTTCCTAATCCAACAGCATGACAGCCTACCGAATGAGAAGGATATATTAATTCTTTTCTTCCTTAGTTTCCTTGAAATCCCAGCTAAAGTTCCATCTTTTCCCAGAAGATTTCTGCAATTACTCTTAATTTTAGTTCTCTCCCTATGTTAATTATTTCCTATTTATCCTATTGTCTTAATTATTTCTTATTTATCCTGTATAATTAACAACAACAACAAATCCATACTAACAGAGATTAAAGTCTGTCCAGGGTTTTTGGGTTGTTCTTATTGATTTAGTTTGTTTGTTTTTCACAGCTGGTGGCCTCCTATGTAGGAAGGAATCTTCCAAACTGGGGAGGTTAGTAATCTAATAAGACTTGCAACCTACTATTTGAAGCCTCTCAGGTTTGGGAAGATCTTCTGGTGTCATACTACCAGACCTCAAGAAGAGAGGGTCAGCTTCATGCTCTGATGAGGAAGCATGGTTAGTGCTTCACTACAGGTCAGTTTCTATAAGCATTAGCTAACTGGGAACATCATTTGGATGAAAAAATTCACCTTATAAGAAGCTGGAAAATAATGATCACTTTTCTTCATATATAAATAGGTTCTATGGGAAGCAATGGAGGCAATTTCTCAGCTCCCTACACATATACTTAAATTTTAAAAGATTTAACTCATAAGTTCATAGTGGTTTTGCCTCATTTGTAATTCTGCTAGCACTATTTTGTTGAAATAAATTTTGTATTGAAACAAATGCTACAGATCAGAATTACTGGAAGTAAATCTAATTTGGAGAGAGCTATCGATATATTTGTATTTTGTCTATATTTGGGATCTTGTACCCATCTAGGATCATGGCAGCATTTTTTTAAAATCATAAAAAACACATTTCAGTATTAGCCATGTTATAAAAGAAAGTATACATATACAACCTCCATTCCCCCAAGAAAAATAGAGTTTAAAAGGGATTCTTCAATCTGTACTCATGCTTCATCAGTTCTCTCTGTGGAGGTATACAGCAATTCCTTCGAAATTATCTTGGCTCATTGTCTTAATGACAGTAACCAAATCTTTCACAACTAATAATCTTTACAATATTGCTGTTACTGTGTATAATGTTCTTTAGGTTCTGCTCATTTCTCTTTACATCAGTTTATATCATTCCTCCTCAGGTTTTTCTGAAACTATCCTGCTCATCATTTCTTCTTTTAGTACAATAGTATTCCACAACTTGTTTATATATTCCCCAATTGATGAGCACCCCCCAAATTTCCAATTCTTTGCACACAAAAAGAACTGCTTTAAGTATTTTTGTACAATTGGTCCAGTTCCCCTTTACTTTGATCTGTCTGAGATACAGACCTAGTGGTAGTTTTTTGGAATCAAAGGATATCCACATCTTATAGCTATTTGGGCATAGTTCCAAACGGATCTCCAGAATGGTCTGACCAATTCACAACTCCAACAATAGCGCATAAATATTCCAATGTTTCCATAAACTCCCTCAGCATTTGTCATTTTCCTTTTCTGTCATGTGAGCCAATATTCTACAATTGTTTTAGTGTGCATTTCTCTAGTCAAGTATATCGAGCATTTTTTTTTATGTGACTCTTGATAGCTTTGATTTCCTCCCCTAAAAACTGATTGGCAGCATTTATAACACATGATAAAATAGAATGGGTTGATACTGGAAATGAAATCAGAAAATGTGGGTTCAAAGTCTGCCCCTGACATATTCTACCTGTGTGGCCTTAAGATTTCACTCACTAGGTCTCAATTTCCTCAACAGAAAATGGGAATTAAAAAGTACTTAATAGAGCTGTTATGAGATCAAATTTGAAATACATATAAAATGCTTTGCAAACCATAAGTACTATATAAATGCTATCTTATGATTACTATTTTCTACCTGTGACCTTAAGTCTCAGTTTCCCCATCTGTAAAATGATGGAGTTGGACTAAAGGGTTTTTAACATCCATCCTAGTTCTTTCTAATAGCTGCTGGGAACAATTTCCTCACATGATTCATTTCTTAATTTAGTGGTAAGATTTTGGAGGAGGTGAATTATTCAAGTAAATTTAGTAGATTGGTTTGCTTAAGTAAAAAGCTCAAGGCTGGGGCATAAGACTAAGAAGAGACTAAAAGAGGGAGGCTAAAAGGGATGACTGGAAGTCACCGATCACTTAGACTCAAACAGATTCAAGAGACAATTGGGAACTATTGCATAGTTCTGTGAAGGGACCTAACATGATCAAAATAACTTCCCTGAGAAAGATGATTCTCATTGTCCTGTGCAGGATGAATTAGAGTGGAAGAAGGTGAGCTTCAGGGAGGCTGGTGAGGCTATTACTAGAGCCCGGATTTAGCCAGTGGCTCTGAGCCCCAAAATGTGGCAGGCACAAGTGTTAACTGTTGATTGTCATTTCTTGCAAGATTCTGGGGTTGTCACTTCCCAGATGACTACAGGTCATCTGTGGGTGTGCCTGAAATAACTTATGTGGTAGCTGGCCAGTTTTTCAAAAAAAAGGGAATCATCTTGCACTGATCCTCTGCAGTTTAGCATGGTTTGAAAGATTGCCTAAATTAATAGTCAGCTTGACCTCTTTGCCTCCACATCTCTGGCTTTGCCCAAGGTTTCTGATAGGTCTTTGTACTTCACAGCTGTAATGCATCACACAGAATCACAGAATCTTAGCACTGGCAAGGCTCTTAGAAGTCCATCAGTCCATCATTCACCACAATACTGCTAGCATCCTGTCCCTTCTTATTTCCATTGCTGTCACCCAAGGATCATCTTGTATCACTGTCCTCACCCTACAATTGCAACAACCTCCTAATAGAGCCTCTCATCTCTGCTTTCCTATTCCAGTACATGCTTCAAGGCACTGCCACATTAATCTTCTTTACTCCATTTGTAAACCTTAGAGTGATATATAAATGTGAGCTAGCAGTATTTTACTTTATTTTACTAGTTAACCTTTTTTTCGCTATTTGAAATCATGTCATGTGAGGACTCATTTAAGGAACCAGAGTTTAGCCTGGACAACAAAAAACTTAAATGGGCTACATTAGCTATATTGAAAAATTTGAAGGTTGTTTAGTGGAGGAATTAGGAGATTTGCCTCCAAATCTGTAGCTGGGAGTGATATGTAGGAATCATAGGGAGACAGGTATCAGCTCAATATTGTTGTTACTTATGATTAGCCTTATAAAAATGGAAGGATCCGCTCTTGATAGCCATGAGCTCTCCCAATGCCTGAAGTGTACAAACTGGCTCTGAATGATCACCTGGAAGAATTCATCCAGGTCAGACGATCAGAAAGGATGGCTTATTGGAAGGAAACAGATGTGGATATCTTTTTGAAGCTCACAGGATAGGGACTAAACCTGTGACTTTACGCTAATAGAGAACTCCCACATGAGGAAAATCCCTCTATCAATGAAAATCGATAACTTCCCTGAAATTTCTAGTTCTAGCAGGTTGCTGAGAGCATGGAGAATTTAAGTTTCTTGTCCAAGTCTCACAGCCAGTTTATTTTCTAGAAATAGGACCTGAACCAAAATCTTCTTGACTTTGTGCCCAGCACTCTTTCCACTACCTGTGCAAAACTGCCTGCTTTGATTGTCATAAAAGATATGTGTTATAAACATCATTATGAATATTAGTCATAATATCATAAGCAGTAGGATGTTAATATGCTAGCTATTTCAGCAATCTCAATAACATTAATCATAGGAAATAACAGCATTGCTATATTTAAAAGATAGTTTTAGTGCAGTACAATAAATGGCCAATATCAGGATACAGATGGACTTAAAGTTTCTCTTTCAATATTTCAGATACAAACTAACCATATGTAGAGAGGGTGCAAAGCCTTATAGCTCTCATTTCTTTATTCTTCTATACATTTCTTTTCTTCTTTCTTTCTGACTGTTCTAGCCCAGCCTGGCAGAAATTTCCCTGAGGAATAGCAGCTATTGGAGAATCACAAAAGATTATTGGCTGCTTACAGCTAATGAGCTATTTCATTTGCTACACTGCAGAAAATCTACCAAATATTTCATTCTGATTCTCACAGCCAAGTGGACTGCAGAAAAAATCTTACTCTTTTCCACCCTTATATCTTTCTTAAAAACTGTATTTTGGGAAATGTACTGGAAGCAACTAAAAAAAATGAGCCAATGAGATTATCTCACTCCATTCATCTTCTAAAATTCATCCCTTGTTTACCCAAATATTTTAAAATATTCATTTGCCTATCAATTCACAGATCATAAGAAATTATAAAGAATTACAAATATGAAAAATAACACCACTTTGGGGGATATATATCTTTTTGAAGATTTTTTTAGCAAGAAATTAAACACTTGGAGTTCACCTTAAGACTTTCTTCAAAGCAGTATCTACTCTGTGACCCTTTCTCTTTTTTCATGGATTTCAAGATTTGTGAGGGGCAACTGAGTCTCAAAGGAATTTAAAATATAAAGGAGACATCTAATGGAGAAATCAGCTTGCTTGGACTCTAAAACTTAATTGAATTACTAAAGAAATGAAGCTCAGAAGTTATAAAGTATTTGTCTGCCATATTAAAAAGCTCTGGTTTCAATCTGTTCATCTGGAAGACTCAAGGACTTTTGGTTCAGATGAGGTGCTATCAACAATTTCAAGACATGTTGGATCTTAGAATTATGAGAAATGAACTCTAGACAGTATTTACAAAGAGGATTACTGATATAATTTTACTAGTCATAACAATTGAACAGTTATATAAAAAATTTCATTGGATCAGTGAGAATTCTTACACAGAATAAAGCATTCTAAAAAACAAAGAAATTCATTGGAGGTCGATGTAATTAATGGTCACAAGTAATAGCCACTTCCAGAAGCCTACATTTAGTAATATTGGCAAATGGCTCCTTTGACATTCTTCTTAAAAAGAGAATGAGATTGAGAGTGATAGAAACAAGGAAGGGAGGAGATAGAAACATACAGCAGACAGAGATACAAACAAATATAGAGATAAGAATGCAGAGACAGAAATACAGAGACACAGAGAAAGAGAAACAAAAAGAAAAAATGGAAAGAAAGACAGAAAAAGGGAGAGAGAAAAAAGAATGAAATAAGGAAGGGAGAAAGGAAGAAAAGAAAGAAAGAAAGGAGGGAAGAAGGAAAGAAAAAAGAGGAAAGGAAAGAAAGTATATTATGGATTCCCAATTTCTAATATTTGCCTAAACTTGATAACTCATGCAAATGAAGATAAACAGATTTAAGTCACCTACATTTATAGCATAAAGCATGGAATCAGTGATTCAGTGTTTTAAAGTCTTACCATCTTAAGTATTGCTGACAATATCTCTTTAAAAAAATATTCTTATTTCCCTCAGCAAAAGGGAGTACATATGCTCTACTAAACTTTAAGGAGATAGTTTGCTTTCATAGTATCTGAGCTTTCATAAAAGCTTTTAAGATCAACTTTCTGGATGTGAACTCAGTGGTGACTACATATCAGGAGAGTGACTCCATCTCCCTTGTATGGGATTTACCACCCTTCTTTGAGTGAAAGCCTTTAATCAAGGTCAGGGTAAGAGTGTCCAATTGATATAAGTTCTGTCCCTAAACTGTGTCTGTTCCACAGCTCAGGGAAATGGTCTTAAACCTTTGCTGGCTTGTCAAAAAAAAAGAGTCTACGTGGGAATAGCTGATAAACTGGTATTGATTTTCACATATCACCCTTGTCAAAAGGATTTATTGATGTGTCAATGTGTGTTGTAGAGAGGATCATAGCAGGATAGCTTTGAAGGATTTATGGGGAATCTACAGGCTTTAATACACTTGGTGGTAAATAACTAACAAGCACTGCACATATTGATTCTTGTCATGTGGTCAATGGAATCTTTAGCCCACTAATTGTCAGTATTGACAAACAGTTCATGATCTAAATGAGCAGCTGGACATCTGTTCCAAGTGGAAACACTCCAAATAGAGTATTCCTTGCTGTTTTCTCCCCTAATGTCCACAGCAAGCCCTCCAAGGTAATCTGGCCTTAGGCAAAGGGAAATGTGTGTAAATTAATTCTTCCTCACTGTCATATGCCTGTGGAAAGGGAGAGAAAAGCCAAGTCACAATTCAGGGAAGTCAAGGATTAGGATGAAAGATATGTTCTTGAACATTCAGCCCAAGCCTTGCCTGTTCCCTAAGTCTTACCTGGCAATGCCAAGTCCATTGGCAATCTTTCTGTGCCCAGAAAGTCTGTGTTATTTGTGTATGATATTCCTTTTGCAATTGATCACAAAGCATCTCATGTCTTAAATTGCCATTTCTCTTAGAGCATCATTTATCTCTTGATTCATTTTCCCTTCTCAATTAGACTGTAAGGTCTTCAGATCATGAACTCTATCTTTATTTACTTCTTCAACAAACATTTATACCAGAGCTATAATGCTTGGTTCCAATTCTACTTACTGTGTGACCTTAAATTAGTAACTTCATCTCTCTCTCCCTCAACTTCAACATGAATAAAATTGGCTATCTCTTAGAATTGTGAGAATTAAAAAAGATGATGAATATGAAATAATTTTGAACTAAAAGACAACTATCAATGATTTAACTATCATTACTATTTGAATTTTTACAGACCAAGCATACATCCCTTATATAGCAAGTCTTTAATAGATGCTTATTGATTGATTTGTATCTTTTTTCCTCATATGGTCCAAGACAACATTAGCACCTTCACCTTATTATCTAAAGTTACACTTTTCTGTCATTTCCACTTAGCAAATACTTTATGTATGTTATAATCACAGGACCAAAAATATAAGTCTTGAAGAGAACTTAAAGATTGCTTAATCTAATCCTCTCCTTTTACAGATGACGATATTGATGCTTAGAAAGGTCAAGTGTTTGGCTCAAGGTTGCCTCGGAAGTAGACATTATGAGTCTGGATTTGAAACCAAGTTCTATATCTCAGCAGTCTTCCCAGTGGACCATGCTAGGTCCTACTTATAGCATCTCTTTTGGAATAAAAGCATCAGAAAGACTTAGACTATATTTTTGTAACTATTATCCAAATTGCTATCTCTGTAGCTTATCCCTTAGAGCCATCTTTATCAATGTGAAATTCTTGACTAAGCTAATAAATTTATTTTCTTAAAAATACCAAAATATTGAATTTCACAGAATGAATGCTCTACAAATGTTGCACTAGAGATACACATCCTACATACAGGGATGCTATAAGAATTATCTAACTGCTAAGCCATTTTGATTGCCATTGAGGGAAATATTTATAAAAACATAAGTGAACAATGTATGTATACATGAGAAACCAAAATACTTGCAGTGATTTAATCTTTTAGATGAAATTTCTCAAAAAAGTGATTAAGTGATTAGATTATAATTTTTGGCTGAATAAAAAATCTGTGATTTCATTTGAACAGGGGTATCTCTGGAGAGGAAATTCCCACTACCAATGTGGGTCAGTGTTTTCTCTACAGCTTATAG
Organism: Monodelphis domestica; assembly: GCF_027887165.1. NCBI lineage: Eukaryota > Metazoa > Chordata > Mammalia > Didelphimorphia > Didelphidae > Monodelphis > Monodelphis domestica. The sequence goes on from NC_077232.1 coordinate 99,790,177, forward strand.
CCATAAATGATTCCTTAGGGCAGAGGTGTCAAATAGCTGGGGCCACATGCAAGCCACAACATACCCAGCTGCAGTTTAAACCAGAATAAAATGTAATGGGGGCATGTTTTACAAAATGAATAAAAATGTAATTAAACAAAAATAATATATTTTTAAAACTGTCAATATGTAGCCTGCAGGGATTCAAAAACATTTGAATGATACCACTGGGGTATAGCATGGAACAATGGCCCAGGGCTACAAGCCAGTGTTTATCAGAAAGGAACTTAAACCTAACTTTTTTGGACTTCAAGGTCTTTATTTCCTACATCTTGATGTTTCCCACATCATTAAAATAGTATATTATTACTGAAATAAAGGACACTGATATCCTTTGAAAATGTTTTCCAAGCATTATTCTTAATTATTCCTCATCTTGCACCCAGAACATAAGAATCCTCAGTTTACAAATTGAAATGCTAAGGTTCAGGTAAACAGTCAAAGCATAAGAAATCCCAACGAGAAGTAAAATCTGTAGATATTTTTTCATATTAGCAATAGTCCACTATCTTAGTTCAACTTCTACCATTTTCCACAACATTTTCTGACAAATGAGGTTCAGGCACACACACACGCTTTCATTAACAAGGGACATCACCCTGAGACTTCCGAGAACAATGACTGACATTTTCTTTTCAGAGACATTGCTTTTTAGGGAAGTGACAGCCCTGTCTGATCTTACAAATATCTCCAATGTCCAATTATCACTGACCATTTCAGTGAGTGACAAGATATCAGGGGGAAAAAATCTGTCTTGCAAATTTCTTCTTCATATATGTGTGTGTGTGTGTGTGTGTGTGTGTGTGTGTGTGTATGTGTGTATAATGAGAGTTCCTTATAATGAATGCTTGCATTCCCTTCAAGTAATCCAAATGCTACACTTCTCTTGCCCACACATCAACACGCTATCCTTTTACCTATAATCTTATCACTTGTAATTTTAAGCAGAACGGTTTCTGATATTTTACCAATGACTGCCATCTGTTTTTAGTGTAAATGAGAAAATAATGGAAAGACATCAATTCTTCTACTTCTGACAATGAAGAGATGATGAGCTGGCCTTAGAAATCTTAATTAGGAAAAGGGTAGTAAAATGATAGGAAGATATCTCATCAAAATCATATTGCACAACAACAAAAAAGTTATATTCTCCAAGAGGCTTTTCCCCCTCAAAAGTTCAAAGTCTGCTGCCAACATTTTCTCATCAATCTTCACAAACTTGTGAGATGGCCAGCAGGCAGGTGGGTACTCATCTAATCTAATTCCAGTTTTACTGATGAGAAACAGAAAGTAGAAAGGCTTAAGGCCAAACTGCAGATCCACTTGGACTAAGCATCAGAACTGACTTTATTCCTCCGCAGGAGGCAGAAAGGTAAGATGGAAAGAATTCTGGATTTGTAGTCCAAAGAACTGGCTTCACTTTCTTACTGAGTGACCTTGGGCAAGATCTATAACTTCTCTGCCTCAGGTTTCCCCTCCATAAAATGGAGGCATTGGATTTGGTGGCATCAAAGATCCCTCTCCATCATAAACCTGGCTCTGTAATCCTGTTCAGTGATAAAAAGGCTTCAACTATTGATAGATGAAATTTTAAACACGGAGGAGATTCTAGGGATCATCTTTATGAACCCCCTCATTTTATAGATGAGGAAACCATAGCCTGGAGACATGAATTAAAATGACTAAGGACATACAGTAACTTAATGGTAGAACCAGAATAGAGGACAGGTTTTTTGATCCCTATCTAGGTTCTTTTTCCTTGCCACAGAATCATGGATCTAGACTCTAGATTCTAGATTATCTAGAATCTAGATTAGCTCTAGGTTTTACAGCTAAAAATGTCATCTAATTCAATTAGTTAATGAAAGAGATAAGAAAGTGACTCCAAGGAAATTAAATAACCCAGGGATGGTCACTCAATAAGTGACAGAGGATTAGAACCTAGTTCCTCTGACTCAAAATCCAGGACCATTTTCAAGGCTGGCATAAGCATACCTAACAGATGATGTGGCCATCAATGTTATTCCATTCAGCTGATATGAACTGAGAGCTGACTATATGTTTTGGCACCATACTGATATAACAGAGATCATAGCAATAGAAGAGTTTATAACCTAGTTGGGAGTATAAAAGATACACACAGTAAACAGTTAAGTAAATATATATATATATTAATATATTAATATATATATATATATTATAGTGTGCAATAAAGGGATGAGCTGGACTGCAAGAGCAGCAGGAATTCAGAGAAAGGGGCCATCAGTGGGGCTAAAATGGAACTGGCCTCTGAAGAATGTTTAGGATTTACAAGTCATCTTTCTAAAAGTAAAGATGGGAAGAAACAAAGGGTTTGAGTCTGTCCAGTAGCAAATGTATTTTCTTTTTTCAAGGACATTTTCTGATTCATTGGGAAGAAGGGCCATTTAGGGACTATGTTAGATCTTCTTGTGCTCTGCTGTACATCAGTCCTAAAAAGGACCAGAGTTAGGGAGAATAAGAACTTTCACTTTTTTAAATGTGATATCCACCCCTAGTACAGCTCTTACACATTTCAGGTTTCCATCAGATCTGTCCCAAAGATAACACCTGAATAAGTGGCTAGACCCAATGCAAGGCTTTCCTATCTGGTATCTTGGTAAACAAATTGGTCCATAATTTTAGTCACTAGAGATGGTAACCTATTCCTTATGATAATGATTTTTCCTTGGGAGTGGGGAGAAAGAGGGATATAGAGAAGAAATATTATCTTTTCTTAACTACCTGCCAGGGTGAGATCAAAAGCTGATACCCAAGAGTAAGGAAAGTCTTATAAGTTATCAGTATCTCAAGGGTCAATTGAATCAACACTAGGAGGGGACTATCAGAGCTCTCAGCCCTCAGACCATCTGGTAAACTAGTAATGTATAATTTTTGTAAAATTCAAGATTAAAAAAATTTTTTTTGATAAAAATTTCAGGAAAAGAAGCCCGCTAACTCCCCAAATCAAGAAAGTGAACTTTTTGAAGAAGGCCCCATAAAGAAGCCCAAAGAAACTACACACTGCATCAGAAGATCCAGAATGAACTTTGGGATGTAGTGAATCAAACTGAAGGGAGTTGAATACATTTACTCTGAATGTAAACTCTTATGCCAAAGGGGATTGCCCCTAACTGTTTTTTTTTTGTCAATGTGCCTACCAATCATTGGTTTTACTCTCTTTCTCTTTTATTTCATTCTTATCCCCAAATTATTGTAATTTCCCCTTAGAAAGTACAATATTGTATGTACCTCTAGTTCAAGGTCTTTAGAGATTTAAGTTGTTTATGTGTATTGATTCATTGGGGAAATTAAGAATATGAATCTGGGAGACTTCAACATGCTCATCTCCCAAAGAAACACAGGGGGTCCTGTGTAAAGGGAACCCCTTCCTCCCAGGGTCATGAACTTTCTGCTCATCAGAGCCAGTGCATTAGCATAGCTGGAATGCTCCAAATAGAGACTTTCTAGTTCCTGAAATGTGATAGACCGGCACACAGGGAAAGGAAGAGACATGGAGAAAGAGGACTATAAAAAATGATATCATAGAGTAGAGGAGGATATTTCTCTGGATGTGTTTGGCTGTGGTGACTACGGTGGAAGACATTTTTGTGGACTGGTAAGATTAAGGTGGAAGGCTAGGAAATGTTTTTCTACTTCCTTCTCTCCTTATTTCTTTCTTATACTATATTTATATTAAAATTAAATTGTTAAAAGCTAGTATCATCCTCATGACTTAAGGGTTAATTATTTTATAAATGATGACCACAACAATTTTTAACTAATATTATATTTCCAAATTTATATTTCCAAACCAATTTATAAATGTTACATTTGGTATAATATTAAATTTCAATATTGCAATAACAATTCAGAAAATGAGCCAAAAATAGCATTAAGGAAGGATTGAAGTTTAAGAAGATACCCCAACTACCCAGAAAACAGAGACTACCTATAATTAAATAGGAAAAATGAGCAAACAACCAAAAAAAGCACTTAACTCTAAAGACTTATTATGGAAACAAAGAGCAAGGTGCAGACACAGAAGGGGACAGCAAAAGCTAAAGAAACACAAAGTCCAAAATAAAAATATGGAATGGAAATATGAATGGAAATCTGGAAGAGCTCAAAAAGACTTCAAAAACCAATTAAGAGAGTTAGAGGGAAAGTGGGGAAGAGAAATGAGTGATAAAAGAAAAAAGGAAAGGAATACAAGAAGAAATGGGCCAATTGAAAAAGGAGAATCAAAAACTGACAGAGGAAAACCAGGTCTTAAAAATCAGAATTGACCATCTAGAAACTAATGATTTCATTAGAAATCAAGAAACAACCATGCAGAATCAAAGGAATTAAAAAAAAAAAACTCCAGAGGAAAACATGAAATATCTTATTGAAAGAAAAACTAACCTAGAAAATAGATGTAGGGGAGACAATCTGTGAATTATTGGACTACCTGAAAGCCATGATGATGAAAAAACCTTGGATATCATATTACAAGAAATTATCAGAGATAAGTGCCTAGAGATCCTTGAACAAGGAAATAAAATTGAAATTGAAATAATTCACAGATTGCCTCCAGAAATTCATGGCTGACAGCTTTCAGGAATATAATAACTAAATTCAAGATCCATCAAGTCAAGGAAAAAAATACTTAATACCTGCCAGTGGTCAAATTCTCCTCAAGGTCTCAAGTAATACTCTTTAGTTTGCCTTTCTCTAAAGTATTCTCTGATTACATAATGTTGTCCATCATGATACTGGAACTCAGATGATGTTGGAGGTTTTATGGTAAAATATAGGAAGACCAGAAAGGTGGGAGAGTAGGTATAAAAGGCCTTATGTACAGACAAAAGATTTCTATTTCATCCTAAAGGTGATAGGGAGCCACTAGAATTTATTGAGTGAGGGAGTGAAGTGATCAGATCTACTTTTATAAAGGTTCCATTCCTGAACTCTTCTGTTCCTTAATTCTTTCATCTTAAAACCATGACCAGAAGTTGTCACATGATAAGTACTTATTAAATATTTGCTGAATTGTATTATTTTCCCAAACATTTAAAGCAGTTAATTTATGAAATCAATCTGTGATTCATATTTCTATCTGTACCTTCTGTTGAACTGTTTTGGATAAGTCAATTGCTTCAACATTTAGAAATTCAAACACCTTAAGTAACTATTAGATAAGAGCTGAAGAAAAGTAGATTTTAGTTGTAATTTATTCTTCCCCTTTATTCCCCCAAATGGTAACTTAAATGAATGCCAGTTTTCACATTAATTTTCATCAGATTTAAGATTTGATTCGTGACATGTGAGTAAGCTTCAGTCATGGTCATTGCTCATGGACCTTCTTTTCTTCCATTATTATGTTGAAATTTTTTAAAAGAATAAGAGATTGCTATTTAAACATAAATTTTTTTTTCTATATAAACTGCTCTAAAGATAGTTGAACTGATGTTCTAAAAATCTCTTTTTGAAAACTCACCTTTGGGCAAAGATCATTGTTAGAATGTTTTATCCTGAAAGGAATTATTTTCAAAACATTTGATATCTCTTTATAATCTTAATTATGAGTTTTACTGCTGTGAATTGTATGTTTTCATTTAGCAATGGTCTAGTTACCATCTAAATATTTACAGATTTCTTTCTTCTTAATAAGCATTCTATTATTTTATAATGAGTTGACTAATCACTGATTACTTTACAGCTGCAAAAACTATTTTTGTCAATAGACTAAATAACACATATGCTTCAAGTCAGTTTTCCCCAAAACATTTCACAGATCTGGCTCATTGCTAAGTGCTGAATTCATCTCCCCTGGCCCCCCACCCCCATCCCAACACTTTCTCCTACTCATTAATAACACAGTAAAAGTATTTTAATTGGTTAGCTTAGGGGTATCTCAACTAGACAACATTACAGGGGAAGGCCTCTAAATTGGCTCAGCTGCATTGGGTGTTTTACTTAAAATTAATAATAATATTATATGAAACAGACTTTAAAGCAATTATCCCTCCTCTCTTGAATATAGATATTATGTACATAATATATATAAAGGACTTTGGAATGAATCCCATGCATATATTGTTGAACAATGTGGAAGGATAAGATAATTAAAAACAAAAAAAATTATAATTTTAGTACTAAAGATGTCAAATTAGACAATAGATGAGTACTTTGAAAAAATACACATTAGTTATATATATATAACTTCTGTTACATTATATCATACTCTACTTACATAGTAGAGAAAATATATATTTCTTAGAGTAGAGAAAAATATATATTACTTATAGATCACCAAAACATTATTTGATTTAGAAAAATGCATAAAAAAGTAAAAAATTAAATACTATGAATAATAATTTATTTATGTCATTAAAATTATAGAATGTTAAATCTAGAAGGTTTCTCTTAGTGGCCACTTTGTCAGACTTATTCATTTCAGATATGGACAAAGAGAGGCAAAATTGCTTATCTAAAGTCATATATCTATTTAGTAAGTAGGTTTTTTATCTTCCTGGTATTTTTTTTGTTGTTGTTTTTTAACTACTCACCACACTGTGATTTACAGTGATGTTCTTTTCCCTCATTTCCTCCATTTCTTTCAACCTTTTTATTTTGATCTGTCCAATTGCATGTTTGAGGCACACCCTGACTTTATATTTTCCAGCTTTTGGAAGAATGCCTTTGGTACCATAAAGTCACCGATCAGATCAAAATTGATAAAGAGGTCCACAAGATTCTAAAAGCCTCACAATCGTCGATATTGATGATGTTGCACGTGTGTGTATTTGTGGGTGTAAAACTGGCAGTTCTTTGGTTCATAATTACCCCTCTGGCTAAGGCTCAGTGCAGCCTAACTCTGAAGAGAAAAAAAAAAAAGGAATCTGTTGATTAGCAAGGTACTGCAGCTGCTGTATAAAATTGTCAACATCTAACCTACTGTAGTATGATCCCTGAGGTTTGTTTCCTCTTTTTCCAACTGAGATGAAGAGAAAACGGAATTGTGCTTCTGGTGTACAATCTTACCTAATTATGCTAGCTGATCACTTAAAAGTAATGTTTGTACACAGACGGGAAAGATGCTTAGAAGAACCAGCTGGTTGATAAAGGCTATAAGTGAGATTTGATTCCTTTTCAAAGACATGTTAACTGTTTACATCTATTTTTAAATGCCACATCACAACATGAGTTACGGTGGCATATTGTAGTGTAATACTGTACATGGTTTCCAGAGGGGCATTGGAACCTTTAAATAAAAATACTACTCAGCATTTGTGTGATTCTTTGCATTATTCCCTTACAACATGGACTGGGGGGAGGTTGGGGGAGTCACTACTTTTGTCCTCATTCTTTAGACACGAGGAAAGCAAAATGCTAAATGTTTTTCATTTAATTAATAGATGTTTTTGCTGTCTTCTCAAGTAGACTTGGAGCTTGATTTCTTTATCTTCCCACAGTGTCCATTACACTGATATGAACATACTCCTAACTAGCAAGTGACTTGCTCCATGACATGACAGGGGAAAATTAAGATGGGAGTTTGAAGCAACTGGTACCAATTTTACAAGCTGATGAATTCAGGGCTGTCATTCATCAATTTGAACATTTAACCTCTTCACCTAATGAATAGCTTAATGGAAAAAGAAATAACTCAGAGACAGGAGACAGAGGTCTCTAGAATAACAGACAGCTAAGTGATACAGTGAATAGAAAGCAAAGACCAGGAATTAGGAAGACCTGAGTTCAAATTTGACCTTAGACATTTACTGTGCAAATCACTTAAACCTGCTTGCCTCAATTTCCTCATCTATAAAATGAGTTGGTGAAGGAAATAGCAAACCACTCCAGGATATTTGCCAGGAAAACCTCAAATAGGATCACAAAGAGTTGAAACCAACTGAAAAATGACTGAACAACAGAAAAACAGGAAAACTGAAGAGGGCAGTGAGCAATAACAAATTCGTTCAGGGCAGGGACTGAGTCTCTTGCCTCTGGATCCCCAGCTCCTGAAATCATTTCCTGTATAGGTCAAGGTCAGTATCTTTATGAAGGATTAGGAGAATAACAAGAATGAGCATCCAGAAAATTTCAAGGATAGAGAAGACTCAGCCATTTCCTAAAGAAGAGAATTTTCATGATGTTTCTTTCATATTTTCAACAAGAACCCCATTGATTGCAGCATTTCCATATTGGTTTACTATTGATGTGGCACATTTCCCCCCCTATTGAAGGTACTCTTAGAATAGGCTCCTTTAAAAACTACAAAATGGGACAAAAATAGAATGAACATGTACATTAAACCACTGTAGCCCTACATTTATAATTGACATGCCACTGCTTGAGTGAAACCTTTTCAAATAGAATAATCATTACTGAGAATTCTATAGTTCTTTCTAGTTTACAAAGGACTTGACTTATATTTGCTCCTTTGAGCCCAAATCCCTGTTTTTTCAGACAAAGAGCTGAGACTTGGTTAAGGTTAAGTGAATTCCTCATGGTCACTTAATATATAACTATTAGAAGAAGAATTTGAACCCAGGTCTTTTTTTATTTCAAGACCAACATTCTAAACATTATACCACATTGTTCTAGTATCTCAAACATAACAGGCATTCACTAGAAATATTTAAATGAATGAAATTGATCTTTTATTTGAGGGGAAAGAAAAGCAAAGTACATAAATAGGATAGCAATGTTATGCACATTGCTATTTAAAAATTCAGAACTGGATGTTTTATCTACTAAGACTTGACCTCCATTTCTTATTCTACCAAACTGTAAACACTATAACTTCTCCTGCTAGAAAATGAATATTCACAAGCAAGCAGATGAATTGAATTGTTATGCAAGGGACAGAATCTATCAAGAGCACTGAAATTCCTTTTGCCTCACTCTGGTGAACAAGGTTCCTGCTGCAGACTTTTATAAGACATTCTGAGTTTTTCAACAACCATCTTAAACAACTGCTAAACCTCTGCTCTAATGTATACCAAGAAAAGGAAAAATCCCCCTTCTAAGCCTATTTGTCATTTATTAAGTCATTCATTTTATTGCAAATGGCAGAGAAAATCTGCTATTTCTGACGAGCTTAAACATTCTGACAAAATAGGACAAAACCAAATAGGCAAGCTAAATACAAGTGGAGAAAGCTTAGCAGGGTGAAAAGGCTGACATTTGAACTACAAAACTCTGCTAGTAATTTGAGATTGATTAAATACTGAACTAAGCTTGATGGGTTCAATCATAATAGCGATTTGGTAGGAAAGGTATGGGAAGATCCCCGTAAGAAGCTTCTGACTCTAGAGAGCCTGAGAAATCCACACTGTGAGTAAAGTGCTGGGAGAATTCCAATGTGTTATTCATCTGCCAACCTACAGTATTAAAGGAGGGTTATTTAAAAATAAACAAGCAACACATTTCAATCTAAATCAGAAATCATGCCTGAGAAATGTTTCCCCCAAGTCACTTTGGGTCTCAGTCCTGAGAAGGAGAGGGGAACTCCGCTGTAGGGCAATACTCCAAAAAGACTTATAGATACATGAGAGGCAATTAGAGAGGTTTGATATAGGTTGATATCATCTTCAAAGGGACTTCAAAGAGAGGCTCCAATGAAATCAGACGCTGATGTCTATTTTTGATCGGCACATTTTTTTTTTTGCTTTTAAAATACATCTAGTACGTTCATACAATGCTTTGTAAGAAAATCAGCTAAGAATAAGGAACTACACACAAGAGGCTGTAGTTCTGGACAAGTTGGCAACATGCATTCAGTACCAGCAAGTTAGTGATCAGGCATATTGACTGAAATATGCCAAGAGTTATAGCTAAAAAATATGGGATATGAATATAATGGAATGTTACTGAGCCATCAGAAGTGTGAATATGAAGAATTCAGCAGAACAGGAAGATTTGTATGAAGAGATACAGTGGAAGGAGTGTTGGATTTTGAGTCTGAGGACCTGTGTTCAGAATCGGACTCTGCTCCAAGTTTCCTCTGTGACATTAAAAATCACCTTAATCATTCTAGGGCTCAATTTCATCATCTACATAACAGGCATTAGGGGTGAAATAGATGATCAGTCTCTAAAATCTTGCACATCTCTAATGCTATGATCCTATGTTCCTAAGTGGTGCATAATGGAGAAATTAGAAACATAACATCTAGGTAATGACTAGCAATGTGAGGAATGTCAATAAAGAGGAGCAAGAAAATTCTGGTCAATGATATTACCATATTGCCGAAGATAAAGGTCCTTCCTTTATCTTATTTATTGTTCATAAGACTTTTGCAAAGCAGTTGGTCTTGGTATTTGTTGGGAGGTTTCTGGGATGTAAAAAAAAGTATTGATTCTTAAAAGTATTTTGTCTTAATTTTATTAATAACTCATTACATTATATGAAGCTATTAGGTTCCAAAGCATTTTGCAAAAATACATATTTTTATTAGAAACATTGTTTTAGAGGTGGAATGGAACTTAGGGGCTATTGCACAATACCCTCATTTTAAAGATGAGGAAACTGATAGAGGCACAGAGAGATTAAATGACTTGTGCAGAGTCAACTATCTAATAAGTATCTGAGGTGGAATTTGAACCCAGGTCTTCTTGATTCTAAGGCCATCATTCTATCCTCCTCGCTATGCTGCCTCTTTATAAACATAAAACCTTAAGACACTTATAATCCAGTAACATTGGTTTCTATGCTATTTCTTGAACATGACAATCTATTCCCAAGTTCATGCATTTTCACTGGCTATTTTACATGCTGAAATATTTTCTCCTCACTTCTTTCTCCTAGCATAACTGATCTAGTTTAAGGTTCAGGTAAAATCTGAGCTTCTTCATGAAGCCTTTCCTCATCCCCATACTAATGCCTTCCCTCTAATATTATCTCAAAGATATCCTGTCTATATATTGTTTCTACATTGTTCTTTATAAGTTATCTTCCCAGTTAGACTATGAGATCCTTGAGAGCAAGAACTGGCTGCCTCCTCCCCTTTTTTGTATCCTCAGAAGTTAGTTCTTAGAATACCAAAAGGGCTTCCTAAATGCTTGACTCAAGCATTAAACATCAATACAAAAAAAAAAAAAAACCCATAAGGTGCTCATTGATTACTTACTTTGTGATTACTCAGAGATTACTTTAATTAATTTCAACTCATATGGAATTCCAATATTTTCCAGCCTCTTCATCTAAAATACTATCTGAATTATTTGTCCAGTTAGTATCATCTGCTTTTCTTCCTATCATGTCTATCAATTAACAAGTACTTATTAAATTCCTAAGATGTTTCAGGTATATGAAAATTCTTGTCTACTGAAATGGATCTTTAATTTATGTCAATATTAACTTCAAAGGTGAAGAATGTAACCCACTCATGCCCACCCATCCTGCCTGATTCTAGTCTGTCTTCCTTTTGACATAGCAAATCTACCCTGTGTGAGTTGCCTTCCTTTCTTTCTGCTGAAGTTTTAAAGGTATCAGTGGAGTTGACAGGCTATGTATGTCACAAATATATTGCTAAAATATTTTTTCTATGGCTCAACATTCATATTTTGCCCTACATTTAATCTAGAACATAAATATGTATCTGTCTGTCTGTGTATGCCACATATATGAGCAACCTCTAAATTACAACAGTGGATTCTGGACTAGAAATGCTGACAAATCTTTTGAAATCACTAGGCTACACATTACACAACCACCCCTTTTCACTGATCCAATACCAGGTTTAAGAATATATAATGTTATAATTTTAAACTCAAAATCCTTCACCTAAAATATTTTTGCCCAATTCCAAACTCTACTATTTATATAACTTCATTTCAAAGATTGAAGGCACATAGACATAGGTCTAGAAAGAACTTTAGAGGCTACCCAGTGTACCTCCTTATATTTATAAGACAAATGGGGAACAGAAAGACTTTCTCAGCATCTTGTCTTCAGCATATAATGTTAGAGAGTTCCCTGGACCACTTAGAACTTGCACACACAATACGTTTCCCAGATTGTACTTCAACTCAGATCTTCCAGACTCTGAGAGTAGCTTTCTATAGCACAGGCACACATGAAATATTTCCCTGTATCACACAGATTTTAAATGGTTCAATTCACATCCAGATTACCGCACTCACAATCTAATGTCCTTTTCAGTAGCTATGTTCTTTTAAACATACTGCATCTGCCAGTACCCACCTTGCTTTCCTCTCTACAAGACTTAATTCTGACAACTTTTCACTTTCTCAAGTCCTTTCCCCACTCTACCAGTCCATTGAGCTTCCCTCTCTTCTTCCAGCTCAAAGTCAATCTCCTGTAACAGATTATTCTTTCCCTTCCGTCACTCTTTTCCATAGCTTCCCAACAGGAGGCAGATGATGTAGTCACACTCCATTCATCTGTATTCATTTGACTGTTGTTACCTATGTAAATGCTATTCCTGTAAAGGAAAGGCAGCATAGTGTGACTTCATTATAGAAAACCGACCTCAGAATCTGGAAGACTTGAGTTCAAGTACAGTCTGTGAAACATACTGACTGCTGGGTCCTGGGAAAGGTATCAGTGCTCCAGGGAACTTTAATTTTATATGTAATGAGGGGGCAGCTAAATGGGCTCATTAGACTGAGAGCAAGGGTTCCTGCAATGTCCTAGGTTCAATTTGGACCACAAGGTACTCCTAGCTAGCTCTGTGATTCTGGCCAAGTCACTTAACCTCCATTGCCTAGCCCTTGCCACTCATGTGCCTTAGAACCAACACATAGTATTGATTCTAAGATAGAAGGTAAGGATTTTTTAAAAAGATTATATGTCATGGGCAAAGGCCAGTTGCCATGGATAATACATGTAAATAAATGTAAGTTTCAGATAAATATGTCCATCACAATTGCATGCCTCTGAAGAGCAGATTTCTTTTATCTATTCTTTATCCTTCCTGGTAAATTGTGCCAAGGTCTTGATGAAATCTGACTAGAAAGCCCATTGTGAATCCACAAGCTAAAGGCTATGTCTAATCCTTTCAGTGTGATACAACAGAGAGTACAGAAAGTTTGCTAAGACCAAAATAGAGGGATAAATTCCCTCCCAAATTTTACTCACAGAGAATGATTCATCCAGGCACAGACAAAGAACAGAAGATCATCAATATGATCAATTTCTGCTGATCTATAGATTGATAATATAGTTAAGGTTCTCTTATGTTCACAGATGTTGACCAGAAGTTCATGATTTATCCTGGCAATAATATAGTCCATAACATATGTCCCTTCTGCAGGATGGAAAATAGATATCACCCAAAGGTCCGGATGTGCCAAAGACAATATTAATCAATCAATCAATAAAAATGTCTTAAGTACCTACTATATGCCAGGCACTGGGCTAGGTGCTAGATAAGCTCTTGCAACTTGTTTGAAGTAGAGAAGGTAACTGGTCCAACTACTAAGTGTCAGGCATAGGATTTAAACCCAGGTCATACTGACAAGCCCAACACTCCATCTACTATTGTCATGATGCCTCTACTTGTCAATAAGATCTGTATTAATGTTACTCTTGTAGAGTAATTGCGAACTGGTTATTACAATAAGATAGAAGTCATTTAAACCATGAAGGTGATTGGAATATAAAGATTATATGACCTTGACTTCTTCAGTGAAATGATAAACAATGGTATAATCCTCCCAAAATATTCAGAGTTCTTAAATTGCATCTAAAACCAGAAGTTTCAATTCACAAGACTCCAATGCTGCCCTCACTGATGAAAGACCACAGTCTTCCTGATTCTATTCACAGCCCATCCTAGCTGCCCATCTGACACTTCTTAAAAGAATGAAATTACAGTTCTGGTTTTTAAAAATGCCCTCTAAATAAGATTATAAACTTTTCAAGGGCAGGGGGCATGCCCTATATTTTTCTGATACCCATGATGCTGAGAACATACTTAATTGGAACTCCATAAATACTCATTTGACTACTTGAAGTTTAACTTCACTGGCCTTTGAAGAAAATGGAAGTCTCATTTATAAGGGTAACTAAGGGCTTGAGCATATTTTTATAGATCTGATTGTGGTCACAAGATAAGATTGTGATGAACTAAATTTAAAAGCCGTGGAAAAATAGAGACAAAGCTTTTCTGCAAAATATATGGCTAAATGGTAATAGAAAGTGCTTAAAGGGACATGTTTCAGGATACTTCAGCACGCAAATCTGATTCATGAGACGCTTCAGGAACCCAACCTGGAAGAGTGCCTGTCCTTTAGGACTGCTATAAATGGACAACAGACCAACAAACTAACAGGTGCCTGCCACGCTGCCATCAGACTGCCTGTTGCTCCACATTCCCCTCAGGTGCCCCACATCAAATGCCTTAGTTTGTGACTTGGAAGGCACTCTTTTATTGAAAGCTTATTTACATTTCTGTGGTCCCACATCTGGAAAAGGAGCTTTTAAACTTGATTTCACAAGAACCCTTATGGCTCCCTAATGACCTTTAAAGTCATAGGATGCATTTTTGGGAAACTTGCAGCTATAAAGTCTGCTTCTAAGTTGGGAATGGGCAAGGGGATGAACTTTAGCATGCACATACACATACATGTATGCCTATACACACAGAATCAATAGGAAAAGTTAGCAAGCTATATGTTTAACAACACCAAGAGCCAAAACACAGGTCCCAGAGCAAGTTTTTCAACAAGAATTTTTAGTTTTGATGTGAAAAAGTTAATAATCTGTTTTCCACTGATGCTAATAAATGACTCAGCCCTCTGTGCAACTGGAGGGGAAGGGGGGATGTTCTGCAAATTTTGGCAGAATATACTCAAATGTAAACAAAACCATCCTCATATCAGTAAGTCAGTCCTGCTAGATTCTGATATTTCTTTATGTCCTTCTATGTGTTCAGGTTCAGACTTATCCCATTGTCCTATAGGGTTAAAAAGGGAAAGGGGGAGGGGAAGTAGCAGCAGTCTTATAAAATTTGCTCTTTCAAAGGCTAGTCATGCCAAATCTAGTATAGAAGAGGAGGGAGAGAAAGGGAAGAAGGGAGGAATGTGGGGAAGGGAGAAAGGTATTAAAGGAAGAAGAAGAAAGAAAGAAAGAAAGAAAGAAAGAAAGAAAGAAAGAAAGAAAGAAAGAAGAAAGAAAGAAAGAAAGAAAGAAAGAAAGAAAGAAAGAAAGAAAGAAAGAAAGAAAGAAAGAAAGAAAGAAAAGAAAGAAAGAAAGAGAAAGAGCAAGAGAAAAAGAAAGAAAGAAAGAAAGAAAGAGCAAGAGAAAAAGAAGGAAAGAAAGAAAAAGAGAAAGAAAGAAAGAAAGAAAGAAAGAAAGAAAGAAAGAAAGAAAGAGCAAGAGAAAAAGAAAGAAAGAAAGAAAGAAAGAGAGAAGAAAGAAAAAGAGAAGAAAGAAGAAAGAAAGAAAGAAAGAAAGAAAGAAAGAAGAGAAAGAGCAAGAGAAAAAGAAAGAAAGAAAGAGCAAGAGAAAAGAAAAGAAAGAAGAAGAAAGAAAAAGAGAAAGAAAGAAAGAAAGAAAGAAAGAAGAGCAAGAGAAAAAGAAAGAAAGAAAGAAAGAGAGAAAGAAAGAAAGAAAAAGAGAAAGAAAGAAAGAAAGAAAGAAAGAGCAAGAGAAAAAGAAAGAAAGAAAGAAAGAAAGAAAGAAAGAAAGAAAGAAAGAAGAAAGAAGAAGAAAGAAAGAAAGAAGAAAGAAAGGAAAGAAAGAAAGAAAGAAAGAAAGAAAGAGAGAAAGAAAGAAAAAGAGAAAGAAAGAAAGAAAAAAGAAAGAAAGAAAGAAAGAAAGAAAAAGAGAAAGAAAGAAAGAGAGAAAAGAAAGAGAGAAGAAGAAAGAAAGAAAGAAAGAATGAAAGAAAGAAAGAAAGAAAGAAAGAAAGAAAGAAAGAAAGAAAGAAAGAAAAGAAAGAAAGAAAGAAAGAAAGAGAGAAAGAAAGAAAAAGAGAAAGAAAGAAAGAAAGAAAGAGAGAAAGAAAGAAAGAAGGATAGAAAAAAAAATTTCTTATGCACTCTATAAACCGAAAGGAATGAATCCCAAAGACTAACTAGCCCAACCCCTATATCTTATCAATGAAAAAACTGACATCTAGAGAGGAAGAAATTTGCTCTGCTACAAAAATGACAATGCTAGGATAAAATGTAGGTCTACTAACCTCCAGTCAAAGAATGTAAAGCTGAGAGGGACCAGCTATCCTAACACTTTCATATTATTGGCAAAAACAAATCATGCAACAAACAAAAAATACTGAGAAAGGGATTTCAGAGAATAATCCATATCTGAATAAGAATCTCACCTACACCATCTCCTGGTCATTCACTCTCAACTTCAAAGAATCCTAGTGAAGAGGGATATTGTCCCTCCCATGATAACCCACTCCTTTTGGATAGTTCTAGAGTTAGATACCTCCCTGTGATATCAATGATTTAATAAACTCAAAGACCAGGAAAGTCTCTCCATTCCTGTTGGCTCTGCCCTAAGAGGTGCTTAAAGAACTGAAAGGTTAATTTGCAACAGGGTCACAAAGCTGGAACTTGTCAGCACAGAGCACATGGTTCCTTAGCTTTGAAGCCAGATCTCTAACTAAGATGTGCTGCTTTTCTCATTATAAAAGATTGTATTCCTAAAAGCAGACAAAGAGAAAGGTGATTAGAGCTGAGGGATATCATGATGTGGCAGAGTAGATAGAGGGCTGGACTTAAAATCAGAAATCCCTAGATCTACATCCCACCTCTGAAACTGTGCAACTTTGAGCAAATCACTTCAGGTCTGTATTCCTCAGACAGCTCTCTGGGACTTGGGTAATAAGTCTTAATCATAGACAGGTTGCCATCTGCCTATGGAGGAGTTCCCTTGCCAAAGATCCTTCCTATCATCTCTACTTGCCCATTCCTAAAATGTTTATAGAGGAGGGCTATGTGCATAAAGGAAGAAGAGCAGCTCATTTCCTCTAACTGGATGATGGTGGACTAATTTTATGCATATGAGCCTTGGGTCTTCTGTCCCACAGAATAAGCTGGCATTAACTATCTCCTTCATTGTCCTTTCACTTGCCCCTAAAAGAGATCCATGAATAATCACACCTTTTACCTCACTCTAGGTCTTCTCTGAGAAGAAACTATGACACATAAAACCAAGATGGTGGCCACCTCAGCTCTAGAAAATGGTAACTAGCTGTGTACAAATTGTATTTAAAATATCTGTACGTGTGCCCAAACATATATTCCTGGAGACACACTGCATCTCATGGAACTCTTAGTCCTAAAAACTGTTTTATCTACTTGATTCCAACCCCAAGGTAATGCAATGGTTCAGAAATTGGAATGATTTGTCTGAACTCATGTTGTAGCATCTTGGTATATTCCCATGATGGTAAACCTTTTAGAGAAGGGGTGCCAGGACCCATCACCAGACTGAGTGCCATGCCTTCCCCCTGCAGAGATTGCATGCTGTACCCCTCACCCTTAAGAGCCAGGTGTATCCTCACTTATCCCACACAGGGGAGGGGGAAAGTGCTCCCATGGGGCTGCTGGGCAGAGGGGCAGAGGATGTGAAAAAATGTCATCAGGGGCAATGGAGAGTGGAGGTGAGCAGCTCCGCCCAAGTCCTTCTAACTTTCTTATAACAAACTTTGGGCAGGGAGAGGGTGGCTGTGTGCCCACAAAGAGCTCTCTGTGTGCCATAGGTTTGCCATCACTGATATATAAAATGCTTCTTTATTTATAACTACTACAGTGGTGGCTCCCCTTAATCTCCTAGGGGAGCTTGCTACCCATTCTCTTTGTGGATGGCCAAAGTCTCACTTGGAACTTCTCATTCCTCTCCAGCAAACTACATTATTTTTTTCTATATAAGTTAATTTTTTTTTCCAACTACTAATAGAATAAAGTCAGTTAAAAAAAAATCCATGGAAAAAAGTATAGAATTTCCTCTTCCACCCTTACTGACACAGAGAGAGAAAGAGAGACAGGGACAGAGACAGAGACAAAGAGAAGGAAACAGAGAGAGAGACAGGGATAGAGGCAGAGAGAGATTCAGTTACTATATTTTGTTTTTTAACATTCAGTTCAAGCAAGATCATAGCTTGTCTTGGCATTTCTGAATAGATTGGAGTTTCCAAGAAAGTATCACTAACCCACCCAGCATACTTAAGCTCCACCTGAGAGTGCTGAAAATGTGATTTAATTCACACTATCACGGAGGAATCAATATTTCTCCCTGTATATCTGAGGTAGGTGGAAAAATATTTAAATTTGATGATGGCATAGTTTATTTAGGTTTTCGCACCTGCTGAAACCACTTCTTGAATAGAATTATACATCATAGGTATACCTCCTTAACAGGTGTTTGATAGTCTTTTAGACAAACATACATGTGAATATGATTATAATTCTTCCTTGCACTTAATTTTGAATGGGAAGGTGGCTTTCCATTTTTAAAACTTCCAACCAGAGATAATAACAGACAATTTTGCATACTGCATTATGAAAGCTTACCTATAGTTACACAGTATGTTTTCTAACAGCACCTAAGATAAATCTACCTGAGGCAGAAAGTTTAAACAAATGTTTTCAGATGAGCTATTTCAAAGTAAAAACCAGATGGAATTTGAGAACAGCTCATGGCACAATTAAATCTCAAATCCATGTGTGCCACAAAAAAATCACCACAAAATATTTGCAACACAAAACCTTTACCAAGTTTTCTGGAAGCCCTTCAAGGCCTACATAGGATGCACATATTTATTCTAAAAACATAAAAGCACATTGGTACATAACTCTTCTGACTTCATCTATTTTTATGACTGGTAAGCACATTTTAATGTCATCATCTTATCACCTATTTTTCTACTCTGAATTTTATCTTTTTTTTTTCAGTCACAGTCAACAGACACACTGCACACTAAACAACTTAAGTCCATTAACCCTATTATGGGTTGGGAATGCAGACATTCTGATGGCAAATACCTTCACTTGGAAATTATAGTGGTTTCCTGACCTTGAAAAAGCTTGTTCAGGCAAATAGAAAAGTCAAGAAAACCACACAAAGGATGGATCTGAGAAGACTAGAGAGAAAAAAGGAAAAGAGAAAGATGCAAATTAAGCCAGGAAGCTTCTTTTGTGTATTCAAATTTCTTAATTAATGGAGAGTCAACATGGCATCCATTATAAGACTTGGAGCTCAGAAGATATGAATGAAGGGGGTTCAAATCCCACCTTGCCCCACTTAGAAGCTAAGCAACATTGGAAAGAGAAGCATTTCTCTGAGGCTCAGCTTCCTGGAGAAAACAAGGATAATAAAAACACCATCCATACAAGTAGTTGTGAAGATCAAAGGAGATAATATAAATAAAAGGCTTTACAAACCTTAAAGACTTATGTAAATGTCAGCTAATATTATTAGTCACTTTCAAAAGAAGGAATTGATCAAAATCTCTTCACATCACAGTATCTAGGAAGTATATTCTTTAAAGGGCTTACTGCTTATTCCTTCATTTAATAAATTGATTGCTTACTAGAGGCTCTTTGTTAGAGTGGAAAGAGGACTTGATGTCAGTGAACTTGGGTTAGACCTGCAGTTCTACTATTTATAAATCAATTAGCCTCTCCTGAACAAGTTTGCTCACCCATACAGTGGGAGGGAGAGACATCTAGAGGACCCTGAGGCTTCTAAATGCTGCAATATTACAAAACATTATCCTAGCAGTTGGGAAGGATGCAAAGATGACTAAATTATGGTCCTGTCCTCAAGCAACGTACAATCTCGATTAATTTATTTACCATTAATGTACAACAAGTTTGTGCTTTAGCCCCACAATCCTCAGTTTCATTTCATGCAAGGTTCATTTGTGCAGCAGTTCCCAATGTCCTGGTCATCCTGTCCCAGTAATTGTCTTCTGATGCCTCATCCACTTTCTATATAGTAGGGAAAACTTCCACCAGCACAGATGAGCAAAGGTCTTGCTTCATCTATCTTTAAAGTAGAAGAAACTTCAATTGAATATTTCCTTTGTCTTCCCTTATTGTACTACTTGACCCTAAAGGCTTTCTTTAATCCACTCTTTGCTGGAAATCTCATCAGCTATTATAATGCAGGTAATCTTTTCCACATTGCCAGGGTTAGGGGTAAAATGCCCCAATGACATGGAAAATCTGTGTAAAATTTTTTGGCTCTGCTTTCATACAAGAGAAGTTTGAATTTTTACTTTTGTTCTTTTGTGGGGTGCTTATGGTAGAATTTGAGTTATTTGGCCATAACCTGTATAATTTTCATTTCATTTCATTTATTTATTTATTAGAATTTTTTCCTTGTTTACATGATTCATTTTCTTTCCCTTGCCTCCTCTTTCCCCCATCTGAGAGTCAACAAGTAATTCCATTGGGTTGTACAAATGTTGTCACTTGATTCCTATTTCCATATTGTTTATTTTTGCTATAGAGTGATTTTTTAAAAGCCTGTATAATTTCTAAACTTTTTTTCTGAGTCATCTATTGGCCTTCTTTGTCACCTACAAGTTCCTCAAAACTCTCAAAAAATTCTCATTTAATTTGTTATTCCAACCCACAATATATCAGAACCCTGTTGGGGAAAGTTGTGATGTAGAGGGATACCTGTACTTTTTATAACAATTAATCTAAACCACAAAGTGGGAACCCTTTATTGTGTCTTGGGGCTCTGGCAATCAAATGAAGCTGTAGACCCATCTCAGAAGAAAGTATTTAAATGAAAAAAAGTAAACACATAAGATCATAAAGGAAACCAATGATATTAAAATGCAGCTATCAAAAAAAAATTTTTAAGTTCACAGGTCATAAAATAAACTCTGCTCTAAAACTTCTTTAAATCCCAGTGCCTACATAAAACTCACTTTTTCTAAATCTAAAATGTACGATTCTCTGGATACAAATATTTAGTACAAGTTCATTTTCCTTTTCTTTAAAAAATTTCTCTCTGCAATTTTTCTTTGCTGTACCCCTACCATCCCATCCTACCCCTTCTGTAGCTTATTTTGTGTGTCTCTACCACAGCCCTATAATCAATTTTTAATTCTTCCAGATCCTGAAACTACTTCTTTTCCCCTGACACCTTTTTTCTAGTGAGCTTTTTTCTCATTTAATTTCAGCCTTGCAAGTGTATTAAGAACATAAAGGAAATGGAATATAGTTTATATGTAAAGATTAAGAAATAAAACGGCATCCTAATCATGTTGCTACTGGAAATA